>NC_136979.1:14057002-14134502 GCF_032717465.1 Coenobita brevimanus | reverse complement strand
GTGACACGACCCCTGCTACACCAGAAATTAGGAGTCAAGAAGTCAGAAGGAGACAGGCCATAGAACAGGCAGGTAGTAGGGAGAAGGGCTTAGTAACATGGGGGAGAGAGAGAGAGAGAGAGAGAGAGAGAGAGAGAGAGAGAGAGAGAGAGAGGAGGTAGCAGGCGGGACTCTACTTAACTTCACTCGTGTGTGAGAGACTTTGTTAATATTCCAAGACAAATAAAAATAGTCCCATACTATTTTTTACCTCTCCTGTCATTGCATGACAAAAAGGGAACCAAGATTTTCTACTTGCAAAACTACTCAAGTATAACAACCGCTCGTCCACAAGTTCAATATATATATAACTTCTCTACAAGTAACTACAAGTCATTTATTGTGACATTTGGTAGCAGCGAAAGTACGCACCTCGTCTTCGAATCAACAGTGAATTTCTACAAAAGCAGGCGACACTCTACAAGATTAGCTTCAGTTCTACAATGAATTCCTACAAAATACAAGCCCACGAGTGTACAGTTGATTCTTCATTATGAAGAGTGAAAAAAAAAAAAAAGGTCACAACCAACAACTCACAACCAGCTCCTGACAGTATTCTCTCCAACCCCCTCTCCGTCTCCCCGATCATCACGCTGATGTAGAGGTGAAGAGGTCACAGGACGACAAGCCGTGTGTCTGACACCCCACAACACGCCAATCAACCCATGAAGAACAACGCTATCACCACGTGCAACGCCATTCACAACATTTCCACCACGGTAAAAATTACTGAGTTACATAGTTACTTCATTTATACGATACACAGTGATAGACAACACATTTTGCACAAACATATAAAACCTGCTGTATAGTTACAACTTAAATACATAATACCTACTTCAGTTATCTTCATAATTCAATCATTAAATACTTGCACCAACAATAAATATTCTACACTGTATATATTCATTCATTTATTATAGCATTTATTTACTACCAACGAGTGTTACCATTTATACCTACATAAAATACGTGTTTCAAACATACAGCTATACATTATTACATCTACAAAGTGATAAAGAAAATATACCATCACAGTTACTCAGTGAGCGATTAAAAGAACTGTATTAAACATTTATTAATTAAAGCTACCTTGTGGAAACAGATAAATTAAGTTACAAGGAAAACCAGAAAAGAAAAAAATGGCCAACACAAATGACGTTAGCAAGAATGAACATCTTCAACACAATCGGGAAGACAATGATTTCCACACAGTGCTGACACATATATTGCCCACGATAGGTACAAGTGAAGAACAAGTCAGTGTATATAGTTAATACTGTATATAGTGTATATATATTTTTTATATAAAATAACAAAATATGGGGCTATATAATATCATTTTCAGTAATATCTGTGCAATATAAACTAAACCTTAAAAAAGGGTTCCAAGGGATTTAACCAGCAATTATGCAACCATGAACAACACAGAAAAAGCGTACACAAGCGAAGAAAAACAAACTATAGAAAATCAATACATAAAAAAAAAAAAAAAGTAAGAAAGAAGAAGGAAAGAAATAGAGTAAGATCACATAACAAACAAATGAAAATAAGTGTAAGTGTTACTACAAATGCCAAAATACCACATAAACTACAAACAAAAAAGCAAATTGTTGTCTCCACAAGCTAGTGGCATGGCACATCATATCATCGACCGCAGCATGGCCGGATTCAATGTCAGGACTGCAATTACTATAATTATGTAACTACAAACAATATGTAACAATTATGTAACAGTTGCATTAACAAGATGTAACTTTTACGTAACTTTTTACTACAATTATGTAACTACAAACAATATAACAATTATGTAACAGTTGCATTAACAAGATGTAACTTTTATGTAACTTTAACTATTATGTAACTACAAACAATATGTAACAATTATATAACAGTTGCATTAACAAGATGTAACTTTTATGTAACTTTAACTACAATTATGTAACTACAAACAATATGTAACAATTATGTAACAGTTGCATTAACAAGATGTAACTTTTATGTAACCTTAACTACAATTCTAAGGCTAACTCAATTATGTAACAGTTGCATTAACAAAATGTAACTACAATTATAAGGCCAACACAATTATGCATTACCACAATATTATGTAACAATTCATAAAATGTTACAATTATGTATTACCACAATATTACTACAATATTATAAGTCATGCAATTATACCACAGTTCTGTAATACCAGTATCATAATACAAGTTGGGTGAAATATTGGACATTACTAAGGGGATGGCTCAATATGTAATGTGTAACCTAGCAGTATTGCCATTGCACAATTATATGCATACGTCTGTTGTACATGCACGTCTTACAAAGTGTCATACAACAACCATTGCATTTATTCAATTATGTATACAACTTGTTTAAAATGTAATATTACTGAATCATTGCAATTTACTATGAACATTATATGTATACAATATTATAATCAATATTATGTACTAATAGATTAGCATATGTCAATGATGATTGCTGTCGGAGGACCTTCAGCTGCGCGGCCGAGCATATGTCAGGACTCCATATTATAATTACAAATCATAATAGATAAATAGATAGTTAGAGAGACAGATAGAAGCAGGAAGTCAGATGATGAGAAGGTATTGTGTCTGCGAGAATCGAGCAATGCTAAACATGCTTACACACTCTTAACTCAAGGAATGCTTTATAGGCACACGACAGCGCCTCGTGACCATACACACACATGCACACATACTCACACACAGGTTTCTGGAACTTTCCAACCACAGTGTAACACACGTGACACGACCCCTGCTACACCAGAATTTAGGAGTCAAGAAGTCAGAAGGAGACAGGCCATAGAACAGGCAGGTAGTAGGGAGAAGGGCTTAGCAGCATGGGAGAGAGAGAGAGAGAGAGAGAGAGAGAGAGAGAGAGACAGGAGGTAGCAGGCGGGACTCTACTTAACTTCACTCGTGTGTGAGAGACTTTGTTAATATTCCAAGATAAATAAAGATAGTCCCATACTATTCTTTACCTCTCCTGTCATTGCATGACAAATGGGAACGAAGATTATCTACATAAAAAACTACTCAAGTATAACAACCGCTCGTCCACAAGTTCAATATACATATAAATATATATATATATATATATATATATATATATATATATATATATATATATATAACTTCTCTACAAGTAACTACAAAGTCCTTTATTGTGACACACTGACTGGGTCACCTTTTCTTCATTTCTGCAACATTCGCGTCCTTTCCTTTAACTTTCTCTCCTTTGAATACCACCTCTTCTTCTCCAAACTTCACTCTCTGTTCCTCACAAACACTCAACTCTTTGAGGTGACTGACAATCATCCCTTCTCTGATATCCTCCTACTTTCTCCATACTCTCTTAAAAGCCAAAAATGGCTGTTGTGTATATGTATGCAACAACAAATCTTCATCTCGTGTTCCTGAACATGAGTCTTCTTAATTCTCTACTCTCTGGCTTCTCCTACACTGTCATTCATTGACTAAATATTTTTGTGCTCTTTACGTATCCTCAAATACAGCTGTCTATGAAAAATTCGATAATCTTTCTTCTAAGATAGAACACATCATATCAGTTTATCCTTTCTCTGAAATCTCCATTCTCCGTGATTTCAATGTTCACCACCACTTTGGCTCTCCTTTCACTGATCCATCTCGTGGACAGGCCTTCATCTTCAATATCCTTCATGACCTAGAGCACTTGTGCACCACCCTATCTGTAGCCATGACCGCCTAGGAGAGAGTTCCAACATATCTTATCTTTTCCTTGCAACTAATCCTTCTGTTTACGCTGTTAAGCTCATGTCTCTGTTGGGCCCATCCAATCGCAACGTTATCACCTTAACATGTTCTAACGCTCAAGTAAGGCCTGTAGATCCTCCCAAGAAGGAACGGCTGTGGTACTTTTGTGCTGCTAACTGGGAAGCCCTCAGGTGATTACATCTTTGTTTTTATTCTGGAATGATTATTGCTGCCATGGCCGAGACCCATCTGAGTGTGATTCGCGCATTATGGAGGTTATTCTCTCGTGCATAGAAGCAAAAATTTGTTTATCTTATCTAGTAACTAATGCAAAAAAGTAAGCAACAAACAAACATATAGTTTAATTACGTTTGTTCTAATGCTGTCCACAACAAGGAGAGGGCCCACAAAATGTACCAGAGCCATCATACTAAATGCTCCGAAGTCTGAAGTTGTTTCTTCAACTGGTAAAGCAAAACTCTTCGCTCAGACTTTCTCATCCAATTCCATCTTATACAGTTCAGGTGCTGTTCCTCCATCATTTTTCCCCTCTGCCTTCCTCACTGCCGACATTAAACTGTTTTCACTTGATGTATTATTTGCCATCACTGGTCTCAGTACTAAAAAGGCAAATGGGCCTGATGGGGTCCCCCACTGTTGTTCTCAAGAATTGTGCTTCTGTGCTTACACCCTGCCTAGGTAAACTCTCACTTTTGTCTGTCAACTTGTACCTCTCCTCCTTACTGGAAGTTTGCTCTCATTCAGCCTGTTCCAAAGAAGTGGGACCATTTACAACCCTTTCCCTATCGCCTGGTTCCTTTAACATCTCGTATTTCAATGATTTTAAATCAGTTTTTAAAATTAAAGCACCTTTCTCATCACAACCTTCTTTCTGGTCATCAGTAAGGTTTCGACCAGTGATGCTCAACTGGCGATCTTCTCCTCTACCTTTCAGACTCCTATTCATCCTTCTTTTGGGACTCTGCTGAAAGCGTTGCCATTGCACTTGGCATCTCAAAGGCTTTTCTTCGAATCGGACATAAATTTTTAATTTCCAAACAGCTCTCCTACGGTTTTTATCCTTTTATCTGCGGGTTTGTCTTTCGCCTCCCCTCTGGTCGTTCCATAGCTGTTGTTGTATAAGCCACAGTTCCTCTGCTAGAGCTTTCAACAGTGGTTTTCGTCTGGGTTCTGCCATATCGCCCACTCACTTCCTTCTATTCATCAATGACCTTCTAGGCTGTACATCCAACTCTATCCACTCATACGTTAATGACTTCATCCTTCATCTTTCCTCTTGCTTCTCGCAGTATCCATCTCGGCAGTTACTTCAACAAACAGGATTTGAGGCTATCCTAATGTCTGACTTAGCTCATATACTGATTGCAGTAAAAGTAATCTTTTGTTCTTTTTTATGCATCAGAAACAAAGCTTCTGTATATTTCGACCCATAAAAATTTACCGCAGTAGTATCCTCTAACTTATAACAATATCTAAGTCAATCCTGCATCAAGTTTAAATATACCCGAAGTTTCATTCTCTTGCGATTTATCTTGGAAAGATCATATTACCTCTTTTGTAACATCTGCTTCCAAGAGATTAGGTGTGCTAAGCCGACTCCATGCCTTCTTTACCCCTGCATAGTTGTTGACATTTTACATGGGTTTTGTTCGCCCCTATGTAGGGTACAAGTTTCTGTATGGGAAGGCTTCTCATACAGCCCATCTCAACAAGATGGAGTCAAAGTATTTTCATCTCATTAACTCTACTCCTGTTATTGACTCCCTTCACCTCTGTCTCTTCATCGCACAGCTGCATCTTTATCTCATTTCTATCGCTACTTCAATGTTCACTGCACCTTCCTTCCACCACCACTTGGCGCCTGTGACATCTATATGAATAGACTTTCATCCTATTGCAGAATAACTCTCCAATGCAAGAATAAATCGTTACTCCCTGTCCCTCGTGTATGCAACAGGTCAACTCTGTAACTGTCTTCCTCTGTATTTTCTACTGCCCATGACCTAAAACTTTTCAAATGCACTGTGGCCATGCATGTCGTTATGAATTGGAATTATTATTATTATTATTATTATTATTATTATTATTATATATATATATATATATATATATATATATATATATATATATATATATATATATATATATATATATATATATATATAATCAGCCGTTGAGGTCCACTGCAGGACCGGCCTATCCCTCCCGAAGCAGGGACGATACAGTCAATGTATCTACCTGGTGGCTTAGGCTTTCTGGTAGACACTGTATGTAGGGTGAGAAGTGCTTGTGAGTGTGATTGTAGTGTTGTAGTGGCTTTGGATGTGTGTGTAGTCTGTGAACTAAGTGTAATCGGCCCGCCTTAAGCCGATTGGGTGCAAGCATACTAGTATGCGACACTGCTTCAACCACAGCAACCCTTGTGTCCTCCAAAGTAGCAAGTGGCTTGGTGAACGCTTCCCAAAGTTTTTACAACTCTGGCAGGAGGCGAACCCCCCGCTCACCAGCGTGCGAAACGCATACTCTACCACTGTACCCTCGGTGGCTCCATAATATATATATATATATATATATATATATATATATATATATATATATATATATATATATATATATATATCTCAATCCATCTGTTTATCTACCTACCTACTTATCTGTCTATCTATCTATAAGAGGAGTGAATAAAAGGGAAACATGCTATTTAAAGATTCAGTTTAATAATAGAATCCTGTTATACATAGTGTATTGTGCACTAATTTCTTCCAACTTTCTATTGATATTAAATTTTTTAATGTCTAATTCTTCACAACATGTTAAAGACTTTCTATATGTTACCCTGGCTGAATTCGAAACCCATACTCTGGGTCTCATTTATCCCAGCAGGGTTACATCATGAACAGAACTATTTACCTACACCCACTAAAAAAAATTTTCCGCACTTTTTTGGCATAATAAAATCTGACACATCAAACGAGAGATTTGAAAGTAAACTAAATTGACTTCCCTACATTGTATCCCTGATCTGCTGAGTTCCGCATTGATCGTGGCACCGGTGTCGTAGCACCACATACAAAGCAGTTTGTATTGCTTATTAATTATCACTGTTTTTATGTTACTTAGAGAGTTTGAGTATCAACACAGTTTTGATACACATTGAAAACGAGGATGTTGATGTGTACTGTGCTGAATAAATCGCCATCTAAAAAATGTTACGAAAGAACCCCAAGCCACTCTGAACATGAACACTGCTTATTCATAACTCAAACTGTCCAAGCTGAAGCAGTTTCGTAGGCAACACATTCCTTCCTATGTATGCAAATCTAGTACCGTCTGAGGTGAAAGCTTATCCTAAAATAAATGAATACGTCTACCATTCACCGTCTCACTATGCTATCATCTTCGTCAAACTGGTGATATGCCATTTTTGTTTCATAATCTATAAACTACCACGTTTACGTGTCACCGATGTGGTTAATAACTTCAGTGCAATACATACTGTATACACGGTACTTTAAATGCCTTATTCATGAGGTGCCTTACTGGATAGTTTGTCCTACAAAGTTTGTTGTCAACCCATTCATAAAATGCTAATTATTGTTATCATTGTATCACAATGGGTAAGAAAATCCTAAGGCCGTAACCTCAGATATGAAGGATGCCAAGCAGACAACCTACATTTTAATTTCTTTGTATGGAGTGAAAAACGTTTTGGTGTTTTGAGACCTTCCTCCGAGTTTTACGTCTGTTCCTTTGAATTATTCATTATACACAATATAAAGCTGCTGGAGTTTATTTATGTCGAGAGAGAGAGAGAGAGAGAGAGAGAGAGAGAGAGAGAGAGATTAGGGAAAGGGAGGGGCGGAGATATTGTGAGAAGGAGGATCAGGTGTACCAACCTATACCGCGTATTCGCGGTTTCTGTGAGAGTGATAGACACAAAGAGTATCGAATCCAGGGGTGCCGATAATGACTTTAGTGGGTGTGCATTATCAAATGAACGGCTGCGTATTGTAGTCTCTTATTTATCGCAGCCTCTTCACATTATGAAATGAAATAAGGACCTGGATTCGTAAACTGGTAGTTGTTTATCGTAATCTATGGAAACGCAATGAAAAACAGAAAGGAAAGAACGTTTTGCAAATATACTTCTGATAATGCATTTATATTCCTTACACATTATTTTGCGGTAATAATCCATAACCAAGCACGAGGGTAAAAATAAAAATACAGTGCTGTTTCCGAAAAGGAAACAATGCATTGGAACTTCCTTTCCGGTTTACATAAAGGACTGAAATAGGGACCTACACCCATAAGTCGAGGACTGCGTATCACAACCTATAGGCAATACTTGAGTGGAATTTTCTTTGTGATTGTTCCATGCCAACAGTTTACTGCTCAACCATGTTTGGCTAATGTTTGTAACTATGAACGAAGACTTTCTAGCGTCTTCCTGTGATTTACTTTCAACACAGCACATTACCAGTTTTTTCTTGTTACTAATTAAAATGTAGTATAGTGCCACAGGGGGCGACTTAACACCCCCAGAAGGAGCTCACAGAGGAGCAACGACAGCACGCCGGGACTCAGGGCGACAACAACAAAAGTCTGCCTGGGTCACACGCCCCTATGAACCGGAACTCGTCCGCCGGCACCATAGCAGGAATACAAGGCTACCTTCTGGGTGAGCCTTCCCAAACCAACATCGGGGTGGAGCTGTTACTTCAGCTCCAGTCAGCACCCCTGATACGGCCTGTAGCCGCTCAACCCTCCTGAAGGAGGGACAGCCACTATGGGGAAAACAGGAGACAGCCTGTAGCCGTTCTGAAGGTACCCTTCCCGAGACTGCCTGTAGCTGCTCAATCATCCTGAAGGAGACGGCCTGTAGCTGCTCTGAGGGAAATCAGGAGACGGTCTGCAGCCGCTCCCGCCTTCATCAGGAGATGGCCTGTAGCCGCTCTGAAGGTGCCGCTGAGTCGGCTGGTAGCTACTCCCTTCCCAAAGCCACGGCCAGTAGCCAGGCCTTAGTGATGGCCTGTAGCCACTCCCCTAGGCCACGGCCAGTAGTCGGGCCTTACGGCAGGAGACGGCCTGTAGCTGCTCCTCTGTCAGGTGCTGACTCCTGTTCACCAACCTACGACTCAGAGGGAGTCCCCAGTCTGGAGGAGTACTGAAGAGGCCCCATGACTTCCCCTGGCCTCTTCTTCCCACAGCCGGATCTGGAGAGGACTCACCTGATGGACCCCGACTTAGGCCGGCACTGCAGCCCCTTCCCGACGGCGTCTCTGAGCTCTGAAGACCGCAACCCTCGGGACCCCCAGACCGCCCCCAGGATCAGTGCACCTCCCTACACCCTGACGCCGGAGATCTTCGTCCTCCATCATGCACCTGAGCGAATAGTTCAGGCAGTTGATTGGGCCCATCTCTGAGGGCTGTACTGCCACTCCTAGCCCCGAAAGCGTGGGGCCCTTCACCACCTGCAGCCTCGGACAAGAGAGGACGCCCATGCGCATGATCCCATGGCCCCTGGACACAGAGGCCCCCGGCAGAACCCAGCCCTGTCAGTAGTGAGGCTGGGTCACCTCCGCTGCCCTTGTACCTGACGGTCACGACACCCAAACCCAAAAGGAGTGAAAGTGAGAGCCCAGTGTCCGTGACTCAGTGACATGAAGGCAGGGCAGTGAATTAGCCATATAAAGGAAGTCAGTTTGAGAAGCACGAGTGACAATATAAAAGTGTTGGAGTGAATAAAAGTGACAGTGAAACCGCGAACACGGCCAAGCAGTGAGATACGGGTCTATTACAGTGAATACGCTACCATCTGATAACGCCGCATCATACTAAAACCGTACACAGACCCCAGTGTTAAAGTAATTCTTACCAACAGTGAAACAATACCACCTACTCCACAAACATCTAAAACTTAGACTTCTTGCAATAGTAGTATATAAACCTCTCTCCTAAGTGCTATTCACCTAGACTCGAGTAGTATCTGCGTGATACTAATAACCCATATCTAGGCCTAAGAGTTGTAATTATCCAGTGTATCTGTATACATGACATCTACCCGTTCCACTGTAGAATTTAGTAATACACGTGTAAGGTTGTTGCCTTGAGTTTTTGTGTCCTGCCTCTCTCCTGTTTGTCTAAGCTCAGGTCTAGAAAGAGAGCCCAGCTACACACAAGGCGTTAGAGGGACGAGAAGCCGACCCTAAAACACCTAGCATTAAACTAATATTATTCTAATATCATCTCAGCATATTCTTCGTGGCTATTTATTTTGCATAAGACACCTTCGCATTTTCGATCATGTTTCTTATATCGTTCAGACATCGCAGTAGTTTTTCCTAAGCGATTTTTTTGTATCATTGACCTTGGAAACCTCTTTCAGGTTACTTCCATCATTTTATCGTCTGAATATCGCCTCGTGAGCGATTCATTTTCCGTATTATACATTAACATTCTCCTATATGTAGGAAGGACACTGATGTAACATATGTAGAAAAATCACCACGGGAAATGATACTGTCTCCAATCTACTTGTAATATTACCATGAATTCTTTATTATTAGGAGCACTAGAGGCTGCGTTGCATATTTTCCTTTCCTAAGCGACTTTTTTAGTGTATTGCATTTGATATACTGACATCTATCATCTTTTGTTACTATAAAAGAACATATGTTTTGAACCATCCAAAGTCAGTTATAATGTGGGCCGAGGTTCTTCTTCACTTCTAATTCACGTCCTCACCATCGGCTCCTCCCTGTACCCCTATTCTTCCATCCAACTGTAGTAGCAAACTTATTAACATCTACAGTTACAATTGTGTGTGTGTGTGTGTGTGTGTGTGTGTGTGTGTGTGTGTGTGTGAAATAATCAAATGTACAATTGGCCACATATGAAAATTGGACAACATCAGTGCATAAGGGAGTTCTGGCATCTATACACTTAACAAGCGTGATGTATTCGCATGCTTGTTGGTGGCAGTAACGTGAATGAAAAGCCTTGTTAAATATTAAACAAAATGACCAAGTAACTGTGACGGATGTAAAGCAAAATTTATTAATAGATCTTCACTTCACACGGAAACTGATTCAGGTTCTTATGTGGCCAACTGTACGTTGTACTGAGAGAGAGAGAGAGAGAGAGAGAGAGAGAGAGAGAGAGAGAGAGAGAGAGAGAGAGAGAGAGAGAGAGAGAGATCAGACAAAAATGAGACAAAACTATAAATAAATAAATTACTAAAAAATCAAATGAATTGGGTGAAAGGAAGTGAAGCGTAATTTGAAGGTAACAACACAGGTGAAAAAGGACATCAAAAAGATTTTTAAAAATGGAAAAAATAATGTTTTCTGACGACTAAAATTTATTTTTTCATTGTAAGTACATGGTATCTAAGGTTATTTAATATTGGCCAATGCATTTCTTGGAAGTTTTCAATAGTTCATCTTTTAAAGTGAAAAATTTTGAACTTGATATTCAAGACTGAATGGTAAACGTGTACTTAAGAGTCATTTACCCAGCCTGGTCGCATCAAGCACTGAAATAGGGACCTGGAATTGTAAGTGGACGGTTGCATATCATCTACGGTAAAACATGTTTGGTATTATCGTTGGAGAATGCTTGTTGTGTACTTTCCTTGTCATTGTTACCTGCTTACAACTTACTACCCAAGCATGTTTGGCTAAGTTCCCTAAATGGCATCGTAGGCTTAGTAACACCCACTCCAAAGCGATTAACTCTGCGTATTACACTTGCACATTTTCAGGTTATTTATTTCATTTTAACTTCTCCGTAACTCCTTTCACCGAGCGATTTATTTTGTATACTACATCTTTCCGTTGTCGTTCAGATTAATCATTTTGCTTTAACATCTACGTAGCACCATTTTGTTAGCAATTTATTTTGCATATTTCCCAATAACATGCTCTCACGTCAAAATGATTCTAAATTTGAATGTGTTGAATAAATCGCCATGGAAGAAACATTATGAATTTCTGCAAGAGCACTAGTTATTCGAACATAAATCCTGTATTAGAAGGACAACAGAGGCCAACGTAGCACATTTTCCTTGGCGATTATTTAGCATATTAAATCTTACCATCCTTTAGTATAGTAATCCATGTCATATTAGTATCTTCATTAACTTTTATTACTATCAGAAAAAAAGACAATGCGATAATGAACATGTGTTGCGACTTACCCAAATGCAATTATAATATGAGCAGAAGTTCTGGCAGTTGCATTTTCTGTGAAATTCACTTCTTCACCATCTGCCGCTTTGATCCTCCACCCCAATTCCTCCTTTCCAACCAAAGTTAATTTTAACCGTAGGGTGATTTCTCTTGTGAAATACCTGAGCCTTATAATGTTCCTGTGGGGGGGGAGGGGGACTAAAGTTTATATGACTGAGAGAGAGAGAGAGAGAGAGAGAGAGAGAGAGAGAGAGAGAGAGAGAGAGAGAGAGAGAGAGAGAGAGAGATCTGTATGCTTCTAGACGAAATGAAAAAAAAAAAACATGAAGGAACATCGGAGAAACAAGTGAGAAGTATTTAAGGTGAGATAAAGGAATAAAAAGTAATAAAAAAGGAATGAAGGAAAAGAAAGCGACGATGATATTTGAAGATCAATCCTCAGTAACGCTGTCATTGTAAGTATAATGAGTGTCTCCAGCCCTCGCGTTACTATTTCATTATTGAAGTAAAATATTGGTTAATTGATTAACACTAAATGCTAAACAATATGCTTTCCACACCCGGGATGTATTCCACTGACTATAATGTGGATCCCATTTACCTCAACGTATTTCCATAAAAAATTAAATAAAGTACCGGTATAGTTAAATGTGCGGTTGTGTATCGTAGTCTCTCATTTATCGGAGCTTGTTCGCTCCGTGAAGTTAAATATTGACATGGGTTCATAAATCGGTGGTTGTGTATCGTAATCTACTGGAACTGAATGAAAAAAAAAAAAAAACGAAAGAACAATACTTTTGCAAATACACCTTTGATATTAGTCGTTTTAAATATACTGTATTTAACGGTAAGAATTTATGGAAAAATGCGGAAACAAATTCTGTTTCATACGCTTGCCTAATTGCAACCAATGTTTAGGGTCTTTTTTTATACAACTTGTTTATGTCAACGACTGAAATAGGGACCTAGATTCTTAACACTACGGTTGCGTTTCGTAATCCATTGAGAAAACGTCTCTGGTATTATCCTTGTGATTCTTGTGCCCAAACTTCCTGTCCGAGCATATTTACCTAATGATCGTAACTATCATCGTAGGCTTCGTACTTTGTAGCACTTCTTCCCAAGTGATTTACTTTCCATATCGCAAGTTTATATTTTCTTTTATGTCCTTTATGTCATTCTAACATCAACGTAGTACATTTTCCAGAACGATTTATTTTGCCTAACATACCTTAACATTTTCGATCATGCTGCTTATATCGTCCTAACATCGTAGTAGCTTTTCTGAAGCGATTTATTTTGGAAACTGCACCTTCTCATTCTCTGTGATGTTGCTTATATCGTTTTAACATAAACGTATCACCTCCTCCGAAGCGATTGATTTTCCATATTGCACATTTATACTCGTGCGTGTACAAGGGATACTGAGATGGAATGTGTAGAATAAATCAACACGGAAGGAACATTATGAAGTCTCCAAAACTGCTTGTAATACGAGCATAAAACCCATATTATCATTAGGAGCAGAGGAGGCAGCGTAGTGAATTTTCTTAAGCTATCTTTTAAGCGTATTTCATTTTACTATCCTTTTTAAAGGTAATATTTTCTTGTTAATTTCTACATCATTTTGGATTATTATCAAAGAATATGTATTGAGAACTATCCAACTCAGTTATATATGAGCAGAAGTCCTGACACTTGTATCTTCTTTTTAATTCACTTCCTTACCATCCACTCCTTCCTGTACCCCTATCCTTCATTCTAACTCTTGCAGCAAAGTTAGTGTTCTTTGTAGAGCATTTCAGTTTGTTAAATAACACGACTATTATTGTGTGTGTGTGTGTGTGTGTGTGTGTGTGTGTGTGTGTGTGTGTGTGTGTGTGTGTGAAATAATCTGAGGCACAATGGGCCACATATGAACTTGGGACAGCATCAGTGCATAGCTGAGGTATGGCGTCGGGCGCACTTGACAAGCCTGACGTATTCACATAATTGTTGGTGACAGTAATATTAATGAAGAGGGTTGTCGAATATTTAACAAAATGACAAGTAACTGTAATGCATGAAAGTGAAAATGTTTATGTAAATCTTCACTTCAAACGATACTGTTACTAGTTCATATGTGGCCAACGTACATATTACTGTGTGTGTGTGTGTGTGTGTGTGTGTGTGTGTGTGTTTGTGTGTGTGTGTGTGTGTGTGTGTGTGTGTGTGTGTGTGTGTGTGTGTGTGTGTGTGTGTGTGTGTGTGTGTGCGTGTGAGGGAGAGAGACCGACAGAGAGAGAGAGAGAGAGAGAGAGAGAGAGAGAGAGAGAATCACACTAAAAATGGGAAGCCCTAATACAGGGGTGGGGAACAACCGGCCTCGGAGCCGTATGAGGCCCGCAAGACAATATGATCAGGCCAGCAAGGCAATTCATAAGTGCAATTTCATAATCACACACACACACACACACACACACACACACACACATATATATATATATATATATATATATATATATATATATATATAATCATGTACTGGGTTAGAGTTGATTTATAGCTGAAAATTTTGTATGGCCCGCGAATGATGTTAAAAGTATCCTAATGGCCCGTAATACGAGAATGGTTCCCCACCCCTGCCCTAAGACAAAATAAACAAAATAAGATAAAAAGCAAGTGAGTGGTGTACAAGGAAGGGAGAAGCAAACTGTAACATCGGACGAAAACGGCGGTACTCCCAAGATGGATGGAAAGCTGATGAAGGGGAGAGCTGGATATCCCGTTCAATCATCCCTCGGGACTAGCTTTTGACCATCCCCTTTGCTGAACGTATTCATTGATTCAGTAACATAAAGAATAGGCCACCATGCTCTCCAATACAAGTTCCTCTAGCTACCAACATCAAACTACATACACATTACACACTGCATTTTTTTTTTTTTTTTTTTTTTTTTTTAATGGCATCTCAACATCGAGCCCCAGGGCCCAGATTCTACAAACCGTCATAGCTAAGTCCGTCGTACATATCTAAACAAAATGGCGCATTTTAGACATAACTCCGTCAGAAACTCGTATGGTCGACCATAAACTCCTATGGACGACCATAATAAGACGCGCGATGGTATGTTCGGGTTCACCCTGTCTTAACGCCGCCTATGACCGTCAGAAGTGTGTCAACATGGCCGCACCACAGCAAGCAGATCCCCAGCCGAGGAATATTTTCCGAAGAAGGGACGTGCTTAACGAGCTCAGTGATGCTGAGCTTATCAAGAGATACCGGCTAGACAGGGACGGTATTTTGTATGTCACCAATCTTGTGAGAGACGCCTTATCGAATGACACCAAGAGGAGAAACCCACTCACCCCGGAGCTTAAGGTCATCATAACACTACGTTATCTTGCTACCGGAAAAATGCAAATGTGCAGAGTTTGGGCTTTACAGTACTTGTAGGGCTAGCCCCAGCAGGTTAGGTTAATTATGGACGTCTAAAAATAATAAATAATAAATAATTAAATATAATAAAATAATAATAATGGGATAGGTAAAGTTTAGACTGGTCGAAAAAATAATACTTTAGGTTAAGGTTAGTGTAAAAAAATATGAAAATATTAAATAAACCAGAAACAAATTATAGAAATATATAACTCAACCTAACCCAGATGAACTGGTTATTGTCCCATTGCTGTCCATAGCAATGAACATTTTCTTTAACTTTCTTTGGACTTAAGAAAATATTTGTAATGTAGGTTATGTAGGCTATATTATAATAAATAATGATATGAATAAAAATATATAAATATATATATATATATATATATATATATATATAAATATATATATATATATATATAATAAAATTTAACCTAACCAAGTTTAGCCTAGCCAACAAAAAAATACTAATATGAAATTAGATGAAATTAATAAGGTAGGTTAAGTTTACACTATAGTCAGACAGTGTTTTTGGTTACACACTTTTCAACGGGAATACGTTTCAGCGCATTTTCTCACAAACGAATTCCTATTTTACTATGTCTAACTTCCCCAAAAGTCGTAATATGAAGTTAAAACAATCTAAATCCAAGAAAATAATGCCAAGAACCTATTTTATTCCATAAATTTAAAGTTGACAAATTGTGAGCGGTGCGTTCTAGCAGCTGACGGTGTTGTTGGATTAGTGAGGTATGGCCGACGACTTCCGACGGCCATAAGACTGACTGTCATAAATTTGCTTAGCTATGACGGTTAGCTAGGGTCGACCATAAGCACTATGCAGAATACAGGCCCAGAGTCCCCGGAAAGGGGTGGGGGGTAAAGGTCTCCGCCTTCAGCCTCTCTCCTGGTGACGACCAAGCGAGACGCCTGGGGCCACTGACTGAGTCACCTTTTCTTAATTTCTGCAACATTCGCGTCCTTTCCCCTAACTTTCTCTCTTTTGAATACCACCTCTCCTTCTCAAAACTTCAATCTCTCTTCCTCACAAAGACTCAACTCTTTGAGGCGACTGACAATCAACCCTTCTCTGATATCCTCCTACTTTCTCCAGACTCTCTTAAAAGCCAAAAATGGCTGTTGTGTGTATGTATGCAACAACATATCTTCGTCTCGTGTTCCTGAACATGAGTCTTCTGAATTCTCTACTCTCTGGTTTCGGCTATACTGTCATTCTGTGACTAAATATTTTTGTGCTCTTTACTTATCCCCTAATACAGCTGTCTATGAAAAATTCGACAATCTTCTAAGATAGAACACATCAATTTATCCTTTCTCTGAAATCTCCATTCTATTTTATTTCAATGTTCACCACCACTTTGGCTGTCCTCTCCTTTCATTGATCCATCTCGTGAACAAACCTTCATCTTCAATATCCTTCATGACCTAGAGCAGCTTGTGCACCACCCTATCTGTAGCCATGACCACTTAGGAGAGAGAGTTCCAACATATCTGATCGTTTCCTTGCAACTAATCCTTCTGTTTACGCTGTTAATCTCTTGTCTCTGTTGGGCCCCTCCAATCACAACCTTATCACCTTAACCTGTTTTAACGCTCAAGTAAGGCCTGTAGATCCTTCGAAGAGGGGACGGCTGTGGCACTTTTGAGCCGCTAAATGGGAAGCCCTCAGGTGCAGTACTTCTTTGATTTTTTCTGGAATGATTATTGCTGCCATGGCCGAGACCCATCTGAGTGTGCCTCGGGCATTATGGAGGTTGTTCTCTCGTGCATGGAATCCTTTTTCTTATCTAGGAACTAATGCAAAAAAGATAGAAAGAAACAAACAAACAAATGGTTTAATCACATTTGTTCCAATGGTGTCCACTACAAGGAGAGGGCCCACAAAATGTACCAGAGCCAATCCACCCCTGAATCCCATCTCTTTTATGTTTCTCCCCAGAGTCATGCTGCGTCTGTTCTTCGCTCTGCTAGAAAATAATATCATCACACTACATGCAATGTTTCTTCTACTGATAAAGCAAAACTCTCCGCTCAGACTTTCTCATCCAGTTCCATCTTGTACACTTCAAGTGCTGTTCCTCTATCATTTTCCCCCTCTGCCTTCCTCATTGCCGACATTACAATGTTTTCACTTGATGTATTATTTGCCATCACTGTTCTCAGTACTAAAAAGGCAAAGAGGCCTGATGGGGTCCCCACCTATTGGTCTCAAGAACTGTAATTCTGTTCTTACACGCTGCCTAGGTAAATTATTTCACTTTCGTCTGTCAACTTGTACCTTTCCTCCTTACTGGAAGTTTGCTCTCATTCAAACTGTTCCAAAAAAGTGGGACCATTTACAACTCTTTCCCTATCGCCTGGTTGCTTTAACATCTTGTATTTCAAAGTTTTTAAATCAGTTCTTAAAATTAAAGAACCTTTCTCATCACAGCCTTCTTTCTGGTCATCAGTATGGTTTCCACCAGTGATGCTCAAATGGCGATCTTCTCATCTACCTTTCAGACTCCTGGTCATCCTCCTTTTGGGACTTCGCCGAAAGCGTTGTCATTGCTCTTGGCATCTCAAAGGTTTTTGTTCGAATCGGGCATAAATCTTTAATTTCCAAACATCCCTCTTACGGGTTATATCCTTTTATCTGCGCGTTGTCTTTCGCTTCCCCTCTGGTCGTTCCATAGCTGTTGTTGTATATAGCCACCGTTCTTCTGCTAGAGCTTTCAACAGTGGTTTTCCTCTGTGCTCTGCCATATCACCCACTCACTTCCTTCTATTCATCAATGACCTTCTAGGCTGTACATCCAACTCCATCCACTCATACGTTAATGACTTCACCCATCATCTTTCCTCTCGTTTCTCGCAGTATCCATCTCAGCAATTACTTGAACAAACAGGATTTGAGGCTATCCTAATGTCTGACTTAGCTCATATACTGATTGCAGTAAAAGTAATCTTTTGTTCTTTTTCCTTATGCATCAGAAACAAAGCTTCTGTATCTTTCGGCACATAAAAATTTACCGCAGGAGTATCCTCTGACTTATAACAATATCTAAGTCAATCCTGCATCAAGTTTAAATATACCCGGGGTTTCATTCTCTCGCGATTTATCTTGGAAAGATCATATTACTTCTCTTGTAACATCTGCGTCCAAGAGATTGGGTGTGCTAAGCCGACTCCATGCTTTTTTTTACTCCTGCATAGTTGTTTACTTGTACACGGGTTTTGTTCGCCTCTGTGTAGGGTACAAGTTTCTGTGTGGGGAGGATTCCCATACAGCTCATCTCAACAAGGAGGAGTCAAAGGTTTTCCATCTCATTAACTCTACTCCTCTTACTGACTCCCTTCAACCTTTGTCTTTTCGTCGCACTGCTGCATCTTTATCTCTTTACCATCCTTACTTCAATGCTCACTGCACCTTCCCTCCACCATCACTTGGCGCCTGTGACTCCTCTATCAATAGATTTTCATCCTGTTGCAGTATAACTCTCTAATGCAAGAATAAATCGTTACTCCCTGTCCCTCGTGTATGCAACAGGTCAACTCTGTAACACTCTTCCTCTGTATTTTCTACTGCCCATGACCTAAAACTCTTCAGATGCACTGTGGCCATGTATGTCGTTAAAAATGGACCTTGAATTGAGCTCTCTTATCTCTTTCTTGTGTTTTCTTGGAGAGAACTCTCTCTCTCTCTCTCTCTCTCTCTCTCTCTCTCTCTCTCTCTCTCTCTCTCTATCCATACATCCATCATCCAATCCTACATTGCCCCATGAGGAGCGTAGGAGCCCGGGGCTAGGCAAGTTGGTCCTGACATTTAAAACGAAAGTGACCAGCCTCACTCATCCCTGAGTGGCATTACGTGAGCAATAAGTCCTAACCATCCCTTGGATATAAACCTTCATCGGCTCAATGCGATTGGAGCGCCGTAATTACCCACTTAAAACCACCAGGCGCTAAAATTTGGTTATTTGGTTACCACCGAGGATAGTAAATCGTTTCCTGGTGTACAGGAAACCATTTGGCTTGTCAATGAGTGTACAGCAGAGTCACCCACAAGCAGAAGGAAGAGGAAAAAATGAAGGAAAGAAAGACAGAACACAAAGTCACCCAGAGGCAGAAGGACGAGGACAGAATGAAAGAAAAACAGAAGAAGATGAAAGGAAAGAAGGATGGAGGAGAGGAAAGGGCAGACACGTGAGAGCAGCACTACAGACACACACACACACACACACACACACACAAACACACACACACACACACACAGTATATGTATACAGTATGTATATATTTATCTATATCAATCCATCTGTTTACCTACCTACCTACTTATCTCTCTCTCTCTCTCTATTTCAGTATATGTATGTATATTTATCTATATCAATCCATCTGTTTATCTACCTACCTACTTATCTGCTGTATCTATCAGTCTATCTGTCTATCTATAGGAGGAATGAATAAAAGGGAAAGATGTTATTTAAAGATTCAGTTTAATAACACAATTCTGTTATAAATAATGTATCGTGCACTAATCTGTTACTATTTTCTATTGATATTAAAATTTTCAATGTCTAATTGTTCACAAAATGTTAAATAATTTCTTTTTGTTACTCTGGCCGAATTCGAAACCCATACTCTGGGTCTCATTTATCCCAGCAGGGTTGCATCAGGAACCGAACTATTGACGTACCGTACACCCAAAGAGTATAGAGAAAGGTAAGAGGGGACAGTCGCACCATCCCCGGGTAACTCTGGGTGACAGTGGCGCCCCAAGCGGCGGACGCGGGAGATTGGAGAATGTAAACATCATGCCGGGCCGTCGGGTCTGTGCTGCTATTAAGTGCAGTAATTCTAGGCAAAAAAGGCCGGGATTATTTTTTTTTTTTTTTTTTTTTTCCTAAGGAACAAGGAAAGGTGAGTGATATATTGGCAATCACATCTTATTTACTCTAAGTTCACGCTGATGAAATTATCAGAAATGTTGATCTTGTTGGTTAGGCCTATTCTTCCATTGTTGCTTTGTTATTTAATTTACCGTGATTCATCTAGACACTACAAGTGGTTACTGGGCGTCGTTCTAGGGCAGCGTTTCTTGACCTTTTCCGACCTCAGCACCCCCCTTGTAATAAGGTCTCAGTCCAGCACCCCTCTTCATCTGGTTACTGCGACTGCAGTTGCTACACTACTGCAGGGTTAAAGTGAAGTACTGCCGGACAGTTTATTTTATACTGTCAAAAAAAAAAAAAAAAAAATCAAGGATGCCAATACTAGGCAAATCCAGTAAGAAAAAATATAATGCAACATTTTCCAGCACCCCCTAAAATTGATTTCGGCACCCCCTGGGGGTGCTAGCACCCCAGGTTAAGAAACGCTGTTCAGAGTATCAGGCCCTTTTTATGTTGTTCATCCTATGTAATTTTTCAGTGTTTTATCTATAGACTACTATGGTTACTGATTGTTGTTAAATTAGAGGTCAAGGAGAGGAGGGCTGATCTGGTGAGAACATCCGAGTCTCTGCTTAGAAGTTGTGTTTTTTGTGCTGAGCACGTCGAAGACAACCAGTTCATGAACTTGGACAGAAAAAAGTGAAAATACGGTTCCTGATTTAGTCTAAAAGCAAGCTTTTATCAGCCAGCTACACTTGTTTCACATGTCTTTAACAGCTCCTATCAGCCAACTACATTTGTCTCACATGCTTTTATCAGCCAGCTACATTTGTCTCACATGCTTTTATTAGCCATCTGTCTATCAGCCAGCTACATTTGTCTCACATGCTTTTATTAGCCAGCTTTTTATCAGCCAGTTACATTTGTCTCACATGCTTTTATAAGTCAGCTTTTTATCAGCCAGCTACATTTGTATCACATGCTTTTATCAGCCAGCTTTTTATCAGCCAGCTACATTTGTCTCACATGCTTTTATCAGTCAGCTTTTTATCAGCCAGTTACATTTGTCTCACATGCTTTTATCAGCCAGCGTTTTATCAGCCAGCTACATTTGTCTCACATGCTTTTATCAGCCAGCTTTTTATCAGCCAGCTACATTTGTCTCACATGCTTTTATCAGCCAGCTTTTTATCAGCCAGCTACATATTTTGTCTCATGCTTTTATCAGCCAGCTACACTTCTCTCACATGCTTTTATCAACTTTTATCATTGAGCTACACTTAATTGTATCATATGCATGGAAGACCTCTTTTACTTTTGCAATTGAAAATTTTTTAAATTTAGTTGTAGGAGAGAGAGAGAGAGTGAGAGAGAGAGAGAGGGTAAAAAAAAAAAAAAAAAAAAAAAGCTTGGTTAAAACCATTGGTTTATAGCCACCAACCCTGCATATACATTTATAAGGTTTGGCGATACATCCCCCCCCCCTCCAAAAAGTTGCAGTTATTTTATTCTGTTGTAAAAAAAATACATTTTTGGTACAATAATTCCTCATATGCAGCAAAAGTGCTTTGATTAATATTGACATTGACATTATCATTATTCCATGACTGTTAATATGGAGAAGTTGAAGTATTTAACAGGATATTTTGAACCAAGAGATAATCTTCAACTTCCGGTATATATTCATCACTATTATAATTATATTTCTTTTCTAATAATTTACTGGTAACCCTCCCTTTCTCCCTATTCTTTATCATTCTCTCTGGGGGTCATCCCTATGCTGCCAAGCATAGGTTGGGTTAGGTTAAAAAGTTAGGTTAGAAGAATAGGTTAGGTTAAGTTAGGAAGTAAACTGGGGAACATAGCTATGCTCCCTCTGTCTGCATTCATAACTATACATGCAGATAGAACAGATATTTTCTTAAAATCATACGAATGCTGCTCCGGATACAATATTGTTATTATTTATTTGCAGTGGAGAGTTTCAATTTCTTAATAGATTGGCCTGGTATATCTCATTTATTTACTCCCCAAGACTTAGTCTTTTGAATGACACTTAATTTACTGCCAAGAGTTTTAAATGAAGATGTAAACCACGGTCAGAGGCAAGTGTGGCAAGTCGTGAGGTATGAGCTGTCAGTGACGAGCGCCACTCTCATTTGTATTTATTTACTAATTTTTTCCTGCAGAATATTTAGTAAGATTTCCAAATTAGTGCATCGCTTTATATATATAGGCAATAATGGAGCTTAAGATATTGTTACAACCTACAAAAGTGCTAGCATTTCCCTTAAACACTGGTGTGATGTGAGCCAGCACAAACAACTGCAATCAATTTCCGCGCCCTCCGTCGGGCGGCGCCACCGTTCCAGGAGTTACACTTTTACCATAGAGACTCGCGCGAAGTCCTCTCTTTCTCTATACTCTGTGGTACACTCACTAAAAAAATTATCCGCACTTTTTTGGCGTGATGAAATTTGACACATCAAACGAGAGATTTGAAAATAAACTAGGATGACTTCGCTACATTGTATCCTTGATCTGCTGAGTTCCGTATTGATCGTGGCACCGGTGTCGTAGCACCACATTCAAAGCAATTTCTATTATTAATTATCACTGTTTTTATGTTTCTTAGAGAGTTTGAGAAACAACGCAGTTTTTATATAAACTGTAAACGAGGATGTTGATGTGTATTGTGCTGAATAAATCGCCATCTAAAAAATGTTACGAAAGAATCCGAAGCAACTCTGAACATGAACACAGCTTAAAGCTCAGATTATCCAAGGTGAAGCAGTTTCGTAGGCAACACACTCCGTCTGTTATATGCAAATCTAGTACCGTCTGAGGTAAAGGCCTATCCTAAAATACATGAATATATCCACTAATCACCCTCTCAGCTATGCTATTATTTTCGTAAAACTGGTGATATGCCATTTTTTTTTTTTTTTTTAATAATCTGCACACTACTACGTTTACGTGTCACCGATGTGGTTAATATTATAACTTTAATGCGATACATTCTGTATACACGGTACTTTAAATGCCTTACTCATGAGCTGTTGATATACTGGATAGTTTGGCCTACAAAGTTTGTTGTCAGTCCATTCATAAAATGCTAATTGTGGTTATCGTTGTATCGCAATGGGTAAGAAAATCCTAAGGTCGTAATCTCAGATACGAAGGATGCCAAGTAGACAAACTACACTTTGATTTCTTTTTATGGAGTAGAAAACGTTTTGCTGTTTTGAGACCTTCCTTCGAGCATTACGTCCATTTCTATGAATTATTCATTATACACAATATAAAGCTACTGGAGTTTATTTATGTCTGGAGAGAGAGAGAGAGAGAGAGAGATTAAGAAAAGGGAGGGGCGGAGATATTGAGAGAGAGGATCAGGTGTACCAACCTCTACCTCGTGTTCACGGTTCCTGTGAGAGTGATAGTTGCGAAGGGTATTGAAGCCAGGGGTGCCGATAATGATTTTAGTGGGTGTACATTATTAAATCAACGGCCGCGAATCGTAGTCTCTTATTTATCGCAGCCTTATACGCACGATGAAATGAAATAAGGACCTGGATTCGTAAATTGGTAGTTGTGTATCGTAATCTGTGGAAACGCAATGAAAAACACAAAGGAAAGAATGTTTTGCAAATATACCTGTGATAATGCATTCATATTACTTATACTGTACAGTCACGCGTACTAATATCTGCTCAGGGGTTACCCCTTCCTTCCCCCCTCTACCCTGGACAGAGGGAAGGGGGGAATCGCGAACAAGTCTACCCCGCCTTCTGCCCCCAACTCCCCCACCCTCCACCTCCAGCTGCCAGTTACTGATTAGATGCAAATTTTCTCATGTCCTGTAAACATGACTAAACTGTCGTCGCACACGCTTTCAACGGTAATGGAGACAAACCCACTGTGTACCTCAGTGTAGGAGGGAATGATATTAGTTGGCGTAAGAGTGAGGTACTGTGGCAGAAGTATATGGTGATGTTAGAGGGGGTTAGGGAGAGGGGAGGAACCCCTGTAGTGCTCGGTGTTTGGCCAAGGTGATGGGTTGGGAGGGGAGTGGTTGAGCAGGGCAATAGGTTTTAATTGCTGCCTTGAAAGGTATTGCAAAGATAATGCAATACCTTTCATAGACAGCTGGAACTGGTTTTATGGACGGAGTGCCTTGTATAGTTGGGATGGGACTCAGCAGGCAGAGAGTTACTGTTTTAGCTGGAATGATAGGGAGTTAGTTTTTTTTTTTTTTTCTTTTTTCCCGAGGTTGAGAAGTAGATGCACAGGAAGTTACAGCAACTGCGCTCTGAAATCATTATTACCATGTTTGGGTTGATGCATCAAGACTTGCAAGAGTAAGAACAAAAGTTTAACCATTAGTGTAGATACATCCACTCAGGCACCTGAAATTCAGCAGGCGATGACAGAGGACAGAACAAGTGATTACAGAAGGACGATAAATGACACTACAAAAAATTGTTATGTTAGTAAAGTTTCCCAGTTATAGTAGGACTCGCGCACGTTTGCGGCTGTGGTGTGGCCCGCACCTGTGTACAGTGTTGCCACGTTTTCTATACCGTTATCTCTCTCTCTCTCTCTCTCTCTCTCTCTCCTGGCGGGAAATGTGAGCCACCCTGAGTACTTTTGATTCTTTTATAAGTTATTTATAATTGTGCTTTCATCTGTTAATTTGGTTTTGTTATATTTAGTAGTAGATGGAGTGTCAAAGGTACTGTCTGCTGAGAGGTTTGTTACGTTACTGATTCATACACCCCGACGTAGTGGGGTGTGGGTGTAGGTGTGGGTGGGAGTGTGGATGTGGGTTTGTTGGGGTGGTGGTCCAGGGGGGAGGGGAAGTGTGAAGGGGGATTTGACCTGAGACACCCAGGAGGGATTAAGAAGGGAGGGAAGGGGAAGGGGGGCTGGATTCACCTACCACGTGGTCAGTATTAGAAGAGAGAGAGAGAGAGAGAGAGAGAGAGAGAGAAATTACGTGTATAGATATATGTGCATCAATAGGAACAATGTATATCAGTGTGTGCAGTATGTACAAAGGAACAAATAAATACAAAGAAGGCAGTGACAGACCTCTCTCTCTCTCTCTCTCTCTCTCTCTCTCTCCTGGCGGGAAATGTGAGCCACCCTGAGTACTTTTCTAAGTTATTTATAATTGTGCTTTCATTTGTTAATTTGGTTTTGTTATATTTAGTGATGCCGACAATGCATTCAATGCATGCCCCTCTCCTGCCTCTCTCTCTCTCTCTCTCTCTCTCTCTCTCCCTCTCTCACTCTCTGAAGGGAAGCTATCTGTCAGTGCTGCCACTCACAAGAATTATATGAATTATTTCTTTTACTTTGGATATTGGCATATTTCTTCTTTTTTCAGGCTCATTCTATTATATCCATAACTGTAATATTATTAACCACCCTAAAACTACGCTAAAAAACATTAAAAGTGACTGCTATTTCTTTTAGCAACACTGTACAATATGTATGCCATGATTCTGTGTTACTGTATAAATATTTTATGCATAAGATTACTGTTGATTCATCCATCAAAATACACAAGTGTAAGTTTCATTCATCTGAATTTATCGAATTTGTGATGCCTTGTACATAAATAGCTTCCGTTTCACATCGCAAGTTGGGGAAACGTGGCACCATTGTACACAGGTGCGGGCCACACCACAGACGCAAACGGGCGCAAGGCCGACTATAGTAATAAAATAAAATAGTAAATCCCAAGGTAGAGGCATAACTACTCGTAATTATCTGAAAGCGTACTACACAAACAGCCGGAGTTTACGTAATAAAATGGATGAACTGAGGGCCTTAATTGTACAGAGAAAATAGACATTGTCATTATTAGTGAAACTTGGATGAACACAGACAATCGAGAATTTTTAGCAGATAAAGGGCTATAATATTTTTGTGTCAAACCGTCTGGGAAGAAAGGGGGACGGGGTAGCTATTTATGTAAAGAATTCATTAAACTGTTACAATAAAGCAAACATTAAAGTAAATAGGGACACAGAAAGTGTCTGGGTTGAAATTAGTAACAATAGGGAGTCTTAGAAGCAATTTACAGATCTCCAAAATTAAGTAGAGCAGATAGTAAATACCTCTGGGAGGAAATTAGGAAAGCGTCACAGTCCAGCTTAGTAATAATTGTAGGGGACCTTAATCTGCCAAGGATAGATTGGAGAAATCAGACAGGGGATGCAGAGTCAAGAATTTATAGAGGTAGTACAGGATAATTTCCTTTATCAGCAAATCAGGGATCCCACCGGAGGTAATAATATACTAGATTTCAGTGGTGGGCAGCGCAAACGAAGAAGGACCTTGCGCAAATGCAAAGTGCAATCCACAGTTCACTACCTTGCGCAAGCGCAAATGCGCAGTCTGACAAATATTTAGATTGTGCAATGTCGCAAAGTGCAATTGCAAACCATTTGCATATATTTTTGGGAATTACTTAAAAATATTCAGATACTTAAATAAAACAGCATAACTACTTACTTTTATTTATTATTATTATCTATCTAACTATCTGTCTATTGCTAGACGCCTCAATCCCGTTTGGGATGGCCACAAACAAATCGCCTCCAAGTCGCCCTGTCCCCCGCCATTTCACTGCCCTGCTCCCAACTCACAACCTCTCTCTCATATACCTCTCCACCCCATCCCTCCATCTCATCCTCGGCCTCCCCCTCCCTCTTCCCCCCTCCACCTCACTCACATACACTCTCTTCTTCAGTCTTTCACCCTCCATCCTCTCCACATGGCCAAACCACCTCAGTGTGTTCCCCATAACGCTTCCTATCACATCCACATCCACACCACAACGCTCCTTTACATCCTCATTCGTCAGCCTGTCTCTCCATGTGACTCCACAGGCTCCTCTTAAATAACTCATTTCCACTGCTCTCACTCTTGACTTGTGTCCTTCCAACAACGTCCAAGCTTCATTTCCGTACGTTAGAGTCGGTATCACAATACTGTCATGTAGTCACTTTTTCACTTCCATGCTCACTTCCCTGTTTCTTATCACTGCTTTCAAAGAACCAGCAACCTTTCTTCCCTGCTGTACCCTTTCAAGCACTTCACCCTCCAAACCTCCATCCTTACTCATCACACTACCCAAGTACTTAAACGTACTCACATTTTCCAATTCCTCACCATCCAACCTCGCTGTACATTCACTAACTTCACCTCTCTCAAAGACCATCACTTTACTCTTCCCTACATTCATCTTTAGATTCCGTTTCTTACACACTCTCCCAAACTCATCCACCAAGCCTTGCAGCTCCCCTTCGTCTTCACTCAACAACACAGTATCATCTGCAAACAACAGTACAGGGAGTTTCCAAACACTATCCTCTCTCACCAAGGCCACTCCAACATCCACTACCCTACCTTGTACCTCTTTTATTACCCCATCCATATACAGATTGAACAACCACGGAGACATGACACATCCCTGTTTCAACCCAACTTTCAAAGAGAAAAATTCACTTAGTTCACCATCCACACGCACTGCAGCCTTCTCACCGTCGTACATACTCTTCACAGCATTCAACAACTTCCCATCTACTCCATATATTCTTAACACTTTCCACAATCCTTGTCTATCCACCATGTCATATACTTTCTCCAAATCCATGAAAGCCGCATACAACTTCTTTCCCTTCTCTAGAAACTTTTCCACTCAAGATCTAAGAATGAACATCTGATCTACACAACCTCTTCCCTTCCTAAAGCCTCCCTGTTCTTCTCCAACTAATTTCTCTGTTCTTTCTCTAACTCTGTCAATAAGTATCCTACCATACACTTTTCCTATTATACTAAGAAGACAGATGCCCCTATGATTACCACACACTTCTTTTTCCCCTTTTCCTTTGTACAAGGGAATAATTATACCTGACTTCCAATCCTCCGGGACTGTACCTTCCTTCCAGGCCAATCTGCACATCTTCCACATCCATTCTACTACTATCTCTCCCCCATGCTTCAGCATTTCACCACACACTCCATCAATTCCTGGGGCTTTCCCCGATTTAACTTTCTTCATTGCTTCCACAACTTCTATCCTACTGGTTTCTTCCTGTCTTCTCACCTCCCTCCTTTTCCCAGCCATTCCCCAGCCACTTATACTCGCATTACTTCCATCTTCTGTGTTCAACAATTCCTTAAAGTGTTCTTTCCATCTGCTCACTTTTTCTCCCTTCTCCACTGGTAATCTACCATTTTTATCTTTCACTCCCCTGCTAACTTCACTTCCACCCTGTCTTACTGTTTTGACCTCTTTCCAGAATATTTTCTTACAGTCCCTCCACTTTACACTGAAATTCCTTCCAAATTCCTCATCCACTCTCTTCTTACTCTCTCTCTTACTAACCTTTTCACCTCTCTCTTTCTTTCTACATATAACTCTCTCTTCCGCCTCTCAACTTCTTCCACGTCCCTGTTTCTCATCCATTCATTGTATGCTTTCTTCTTTTGTGCCACAGCCTGTCTCACCTCTTCAGTCCACCGCGCTGTTCCTTGCATTCCCCTCCGTCTTCTCCTCCTTCCACATACCACATCACATGCTGCACATATTTCTTCTGTAAATATCCTACACACACCTTCCACGTCTCCCATCTGCTCCAATTCGTATTTGCCCAATCGTTCCTCCACTTCTCTCTTATACTCTGCCTTTTTCTCATCCTCTTGTAACCTTTCTACTCTCCTTGCAACTACTCCTTCCTCTCGTCTTTCCCTTCTTCTATTCCTCCATCTTACTTGAATCCTAATTCTGGCCACCACCAAGTAATGGGGAGAAAGTCCACTCCCCCAACCTCTATAAGCTCTTGCATCCATTACATTTCTTCGCATCCTTTCATCCACACACACATAATCAATCATTGCCTTCCTTTCATTCAGTTCACCACCCACCCTTCTCATCACTCGCCATGTATACCTGTGGATCATTTTATGCCTGAAGAGGGTATTGGCTATCACCAACCCCCTTCCAGCACAAATGTCCACTAACGCACTCCCATTCTCATCTCTCTTATACCCCACTCACCAACTATTCCATCCACCTTCACATTCCCAACTTTACCATTCATATCACCGATTAAAAACACTCTCTCATTCCTTCCAAACTTTTCCATGCACACTTCTACATTTGTCCAGAACTCTTCTCTCACTCTTCTAGCACGATCTTGCGTTGGCGCATACACACACACAATCGCCCATATTTGTATTCCAACTTTCAACTTTACCCACACAATCCTTGACCCAACTGATCCATACTGTCTTATGCTCTTCTTCCATCTTTTACTCACAACTATACATACTCCTTCCTTTGCCGTCTCATTCTTACCTACTCCTGCACATATACCCCATCCATACTCCCATTCTCTCACAATTTGCACAAGTGTGCAATCTAGTATTTAGCTTGTGCAATGTCGCAAAGCACCAGCACAAATCATTTGCATATAGCTATGGGAATTACTGTAAAATATATATTGGTATAATTAAATAAATTACTAAATTAACAACCTGCCCACCACCCGCGGTGACTGAGGTACAGTAGGTCATTGTCCGGGAAAAACAGCCTGTATTTACCAAGGCATTGGCAAAGATCACGTGATTACTGTATCATCAACTCTCTCTCTCTCTCTCTCTCTCTCCGACAGAGGAGGGAGGGAATGGAGAATAAGTGAGAGAGGAGGGAAGGAATGGAAAATAAAAGAGAGAAGAGGGACGAAGTTTATGCCTTATCCCCTCACTCAAAGGGACGCACCTTTGCCATTCCCGTATTTATTCTCTCTCTCTCTCTCTCTCTCTCTCTCTCTCTCTCTCTCTCTCTCTCTCAGAATAATGCTTTTTATCTCTCTCTCCCCCTTGTTTTGTCAAGACAATTTATTTAATAATTTAATATAGATATACAATAGCATATGTAATTCGTTGCAAAAAATAAAAAATCATGAAAACATATTTAAATCAAATATCCACAGCTGTGGATATTTGATTTAAATAATATGTTTTAACGGTTTTTGTAAGGAGTTGCATATGCTAATCTTAATAAATAATGTATATTCATTATTATTTACTAATAATAATAATTTAAAAAATATTAAAAATACATTATCTCTGTTGAAGCATATTAAGAAATGCTACTACCCCCTTTCCTCCCGCCTCCCTCCACCAACTCACCCTCGCGACCCGCCCCAGCCTCCCCCATCCATTGTCCAGCCATGCGGGAAGCTCCCAAGACCACGTGGCCGCCACGGGGCAGGTGCGCAAGGCAGGTGTGCAAGTGCAAATTTAGTTGTGCAAGCGCAACTACGTTTGCGCTTGCGCACATGAAAAGGCAGGTGCGCAAGCGCAAAATTGCGCATGGCCTCATGCAATGCGCAATGCGCAAATGATATCACCGGAGCACAAGGGTGCGCAATTGCGCTTTGTGCGAATGTTTGCTCACCTGCCCAGCACTGCTAGATTTGGTTTTAGCTAATAAAGAAAATATCATTAATGATACAGAGGTTGGTGCACGACTTGGTAATAGCGATCATGAAGAAATTAAGTCCAGATATATTTGGGACGTCTGTTGCACTGAAAATACCTCCACCGTTCCTAATTTTCATCTAGGAGACTTCGATGGATTAAGAGGTTATTTTCGAACAGTATTCCACAGGGAGAATAACTATTTTAGGGAGTGCCAGGTCAGTGGGGAACCCCAGGTCATAGGTGAAGGGCATGAAAACACGTGGGAATGTGCACCAGGTGTCTGTGAAAGGTGAGGTTGATGGTGGGAGTGTAGTCCAGGTGTCGAGGATTAACTCGGGTCCAGCACCAAGCAGACGTTCGACCAGTGAGAGAGATAACGAGTTAGTAAATATAATACATGGAGACCAAGATAGATATATCCCTTCGAAACCGTTTAGAATGAATAATTCAGAACCAAGATGGTTAAACAAATTAAAATCTCTCATGGGCCAAAGGAAAAGAATATAAAGAAAAATAAAATGTGGAGAGGAACACTTATGTAACCGGTCGGGATTCTAAATAGAGAAGTAAAGAGTGAAATACAAAAAGCAAAGAGAAGTTATGAAATTAAGGTTGCAAGTGAATCAAAAGAAAACCCCAAGGGTTTTTATCAAACGTACCGTATGAAAAATAAAGATAGGATAGGACCACTCAGAACAGAATCAGGTGACATTACCAGTGAAGATAAAGAAATGTGCTCCATCCTGAATAATTATTTTATACCAGTATTCACCAAGGACCTCCCTTCGGGTAGGTTTTTTTTTTCAAGAATACTCCCCCAGTATCCCTGCTTGTCGTAAAAGGCGACTAAAAGGGTTGGCAGAGGGTTAGTGCCCCTCCCCGGAAAACAACTAACTAAAAAGACAAACAAGAAGCCTCGGACAAGGACTGACCAAACGATGACGTCCCAGGACCGGACAAAGGACTTGGTAATGGGAACATGGAATGTAAGAGATAAGAATGATGAGGTGAAAGAGAGAAAGATTGTCCAGGTGCTTGAGGGTGCGAAAGTGGATGTATGTGGACTGTAGCACCAGTCGAGCAGGGCAGTACTCCCGAGGTGGATGGAAAGCTGATGACAGGGAGTGCTGGAGCTCCCGTTTCATCAGCCCTCAGGACTAGTTCCTGACCATCCCCCTTTGCTGAACTTTTTCAGTGTCTCAGTTACACAGAGAGTAGGCCAGCATGCTCTCCAGTACAAATTTCTCTAACTATCTTCACCACACTACATGCACAGTACACACTACACTTCCTATTCAAAATTAACCAAAAATGGCGTCAATTCACCCAGCCTCGGAGTCCCCAGGGGGGGGGACCATAAATGCCCCCGCCATCTGCCCCTCTCCCGGTGACGACTCGAGGTGCCTAGAACCACGGTCTAACTCTCTTCTTCTTCATTTCTGCAACATTCGCGGCCTTTCATCTAACTTTCGCTCTGTTGAGCACCACCTCTCCTCCTCTAAACCTCACCTTCTTTTTCTAACGGAGACTCAGCTGTCTGAGGCAACTGACAGCAAACCCTTTTCTGTATCCTCCTACTTTCTCTATACTCATTTCAAAGCCAAAGGTGGCTGTTGTGTATACATACACAACGACTTATCTTGCTCTCGTGTTCCTGACCTTGATTCTTCTGAATTCTCCACACTCTGGCTTCGGCTTTCCTGTCATTCTCTGACTAAATATATCTGTGCTGTTTACTTATCCCCTAATTCTACTGACTATCAAAAATTCTTCGATTATCTTACTTCTACGATGGAACACATTCTGTCCATTTCTCCTTTCTCTAAAATCTCCATTCTTGGAGATTTCAATGTTCACCACCACCTTTGGCTCTCCTCTCCTTTCATGGATCCACCTGGTGAACAAGCCTACATCTTTTCTATCCTTAATGACCTAGAGCAGCTTGTACAGCACCCTACCCGTATCCCTGACCGCCTTGGAGAGAGCTCCAACATACTTGACCTCTTCCTCACAACTAATCCTTCTGCTTACTCTGTTAATCTTTTCTCTCCGTTGGGCTCCTCCGATCACAACCTTATTACCTTAACCTGTCCTATCACTCCGGTACGGCCTGTGGACCCTCCAGGGAAACGTCGTCCATGGCATTTTGGAGCCGCGGACTGGGAGGCCCTCAGGCAGAACTTCTTTGATTTTCCCTGGAATGATTATTGCTTCCATGGCCGGGAGCCATCTGAGTGTGCCTTGCGCATTACGGAGGTTATTCTCTCAGGCATGGAAGCATACATTCCTTTCTCATATCCTTTGACTAATGCAAGAAAGCCTTGGTTTAATCACGCTTGTTCTAATCCTGTCCGCAACAAGGAGAAGGCCTACAAAAGGAACCGGAGCCAACCCACCCCTGAATCACATAATCTTTACGTTTCTGCCCGGAATCGTGCTAAGTCTGTTCTTCGCTCTACGAAAAATAATTTCATCCATACTAAATGCTCTCAACTCTCCAACTCGAATTCTTCCCGCTCCATCTGGCACCTTGCCAAAAATCTTTCTAACAACTTTACCTCATCATCCTTCCCTCCTCTTTTCTACTCTGATGGTTCTGTAGCTATTTCTTCTACTGATAAAGCAGATCTCTTCGCACAGACTTTCTTCTCCAATTCCACCTTAGACGATTCCGGTGCTGTTCCTCCATCACTTCCCCCCTCTGACTTCCTTATGGCTGACATTAAAATTTCTTCAGTTGATGTATTTTCTGCCATCACTGGCCTCAGTACTAACAAGGCATATGGGCCTGATGGGGTTCCTCCTGTTGTTCTCAAGAACTGTGCTTCTGTGCTTACACCCTGCCTAGGCAAACTATTTCGCCTTTGTCTGTCAACTTGTACCTTTCCTTCTTGCTGGAAGTTTGCTCTCATTCAGCCAGTCCCAAAGAAGGGTGACCACTCCCAACCCTCCAACTATCGTCCAATTGCTTTAACGTCCTGTATTTCAAAAGTTTTCGAGTCAATTCTTAATAGAAAAATTTTAAGGCATCTTTCCTATCACAACCTTCTTTCCGATCGTCAGTATGGGTTCCGTCAGGGACGCTCCACTGGCGATCTTCTCACCTACCTTTCAGACTCCTGGTCATCCTCCTTTCGGGACTTTGGCGAAAGCTTTGCCATTGCACTTGACATCTCAAAGGCTTTCGATCGAGTCTGGCATAAATCTTTAATTTCCAAACTGCCCTCCTACGGTTTCTATCCTTCTATCTGTGCCTTCATCGCTAGCTTCCTTTCTGGTCGTTCTATTGCCGCTGTTGTAGACGGCCATCGTTCTTCTCCTAGATCTATCAACAGTGGTGTTCCTCAGGGCTCTGTCCTATCACCTACTCTCTTCCTTTTATTCATCAATGATCTTCTAAGCTGTACATCTAACCCTATCCACTCATACGCTGATGACTCCACCCTTCACCTTTCCATTCGGTTCCTGCAACGCCCATCTCAACAGTTACTTCAAGAAACAAGGGATGAGGCTATGGCACACCTAATGTCTGACTTGGCTCATATCTCTGACTGGGGTAAAAATAATATGGTTGTCTTTAATGCATCTAAGACTCAGTTCTTACACTTATCAACCCGACAAAGTCTTCCACAGGTATACCCACTAATGTTTAATAATATTCAGCTTAATCCTGCATCATCGTTGAACATGTTTGGGGTTTCGTTTACTCGGGACTTATCTTGGAAAGATCATATTACATCTCTTGTAAAATCTGCTTCCAAGAGATTGGGTGTGCTAAGCCGACTCCGCTCTTTCTTTACCCCTGCACAATTGTTGACTCTATACAGGGGTTTTATCCGCCCCTGTGTGGAGTACAACTCTCATGTGTGGGGAGGCTCCCCACATACAGCTCTTCTCAATAGGGTGGAGTCAAAGGCTTTTCGTCTCATTAACTCTCCTCCTCTTACTGACTCCCTTCAACCTCTGTCTCTTCGCCGCACTGTTGCATCTTTATCTCTTTTCTATCGCTACTTTAATGGCCACTGCTCCTCTGAACTGTCTGCTTGCATTCCTCCACCTCTACGACGGGCGCGTAGCACCCGTCTGGCAGCAAACTCTCATCCCTTTTCTGTCCAACTCTATAATGCAAGAGTTAACCGTTACTCCCAGTCTTTCATTTATGCAACAGGTCAGCTCTGGAACTGTCTCCCTCTGTCTGTATTTCCTGCTGCCTATGATCTCCAGTCTTTCAAACGTAGTGTGTCCAGGCATCTCAAAATGATCGGATCTTGAATTTGGCTCTCTATTGTATTTTGTTTTTCTCTTGGAGGGAACTGTTACTGCGGGCTCATGGCCTTTGGTTCCTTCTTCCTCGCATAAAAAAAAAAAAAAAAAAAAAAATGGAGAGGAGAAAGTGTGCGAGAATGGGAGTATGGATGGGGTATATGTGCAGGAGTAGGTGAGAATGAGAGGGCGAAAGAAGGAGTATGTAAAGTTGTGAGTAAAAGATGGAAGAAGACCATAAGACAGTATGGATCACTTGGGTTAAGGATTTTGTGGGTAAGGTTGAAAGTTGGCATACAAATGTGGGCAATTGTGTGTGTGTATGCGCCAATGCAAGACCTTGCAAGCAGAGTGAGAGAAGAGTTCTGGACAAATGTGGAAGTTTGCATGGAAAAGTTTGGAAGGAATGAGAGAATGTTTTTGATCGGTGGTATGAATGGTAAAGTAGGAAATGTGAAGGTGGATGGAATAGTTGGTGAGTGCGGTGTGCCTGCTGACATAGATGAGAATGGCAGTGCGTTAGTGGACATTTGTGCTGGGAGGGGGTTGGTGACAGCCAATACCCTCTTCAGGCATAAAATGATTCACAGGTATACATGGCAAATGATGAGAAGAGTGGGTGGTGAACTGTATGAAAGGAAGGCATTGATTGATTATGTGTATGTGGATGAAAGAAAGCGAAGATGTGTAATGGATGCAAGAGCTTATAGAGGTTGGGGGAGTGGACTTTCTGACCACTACATGGTGGTGGCCAGAAATAAGATCCAAGTAAGATGGAGAAATAGAATAAGGGAAAGACGAGAGGAAGGAGTATTTGCAAGGAGTATGGAAAGGTTACAAGAGGAGGAGAAAAAGGCAGAGTGTAATAGAGATGTGGAGGAACGATTGGGCAATTATGAATTGGAGCAGATGGGGGACGGGGAAGGTGTGTGCAGGATATTTACAGAAGAAATATGTGCAGCATGTGATGTGGTGTGTGGGAGGAAGAGAAGACGGAGGGGGGGTGCAAGGAATAGCGTGGTGGACTGAAGAGGTGAGACAGGCTGTGGCACAAAATAAGAAAGCATGCAATGAATGGATGAGAAATAGGGGCGTGGAAGAAGTTGAGATGAGGAAGAGAGAGTTATATGTAGAAAGAAAGAGAGAGGTGAAAAGATTAGTAAGAAGAGAGTGAAGGAGGAATTTGGAAGGAATTTGAGTGTAAAGTGGAGGGACTGTAAGAAAATGTTCGGGAAAGAGGTGAAGAGAGTAGGACAGGGTAGAAGTGAGGTTAGCAAGGGAGTGAAAGATAAAAATGGTAGATTACTAGTGGAGAAGGGTGAAAAAGTGAGCAGTTGGAGAGAACACTTTAAGGAATTGTTGAACATAGAGGATGGAAGTAATGCGAGTATAAGTGGCTGGGGAATGGCTGGGAGAAGGAGGGAGGTGAGAAGACAGGAAGAAATCAGTAGGATAGAAGTTGTGGAAGCAATGAAGAAAGTGAAATCGGGGAAAGCCCCAGGAATTGATGGAGTGTGTGGTGAAATGCTGAAATATGGGGGAGAGATAGTAGTAGAACGGATGTGGAAAATATGCAGATTGGCCTTGGAGGAAGATAGAGTCCCGGAGGATTGGATGTCAGGTTTAATTATTCCCTTATACAAAGGAAAAGGGGAAAAAGAAGTGTGTGGTAATCATAGGGGCATCTGTCTTCTTAGTATAATAGGAAAAGTGTATGGTAGGATACTTATTGACAGAGTTAGAGAAAGAACAGAGAAATTAGTTGGAGAAGAACAGGGAGGCTTTAGGAAGGGAAGAGGTTGTTTAGATCAGATATTCATTCTTAGATCTTTAGTGGAAAAGTTTCTAGAGAAGGGAAAGAAGTTGTATGCAGGTTTCATGGATTTGGAGAAAGCATATGACAGGGTGTATAGACAAGGATTGTGGAAAGTATTAAGAATATATGGGGTAGATGGAAAGTTGTTGAATGCTGTGAAGAGTATGTATGATGGTGCTAAGGCTGCAGTGTGTGTGGATGGTGAACTAAGTGAATTTTTCTCTTGGGAGGTCGGGTTGAAACAGGGATGTGTCATGTCTCCATGGTTGTTCAATCTGTACATGGATGGGGTAATAAAAGAGGTACAAGGTAGGGTAGTGGATGTTGGAGTGGCCCTGGTGAGAGAGGGTAGTGTTTGGAAACTCCCTGTACTGTTGTTTGCAGATGATACTGTGTTGTGGAGTGAAGACGAAGGAGAGCTGCAAGGCTTAGTGGACGAGTTTGGGAGAGTGTGTAAGAAACGGAATTTAAAGGTGAATGTAGGGAAGAGTAAAGTAATGGTCTTTGAGAGAGGTGAAGTCAGTGAATGTACAGAGAGGTTGGATGGTGAGGAATTGGAAAATGTGAGAACGTGTAAGTACTTGGGTAGTGTGATGAGTAAGGATGGAGGTTTGGAGGGTGAAGTGCTTGAATGGGTACAGTAGGAAAGAAGGGTTGCTGGTTCCTTGAAAGTAGTGATAAGAAGCAGGGAAGTGAGCATGGAAGTGAAGAAGTTACTATATGACAGTATTGTGATACCAACTCTAATGTATGGAAGTGAAGCTTGGACGTTGTTGGAAGGACACAAGTCAAGAGTGAGATTTGTGGAAATGAGTTATTTAAGAGGAGCCTGTGGAGTCACATGGAGAGACAGGCTGACGAATGAGGATATAAAGGAGCATTGTGGTGTGGATGTGGATGTGATAGGAAGTGTTATGAGGAACACACTGAGGTGGTTTGGCCATGTGGAGAGGATGGAGGGTGAAAGACTGACGAAGAGAGTGTATGTGAGTGACGTGGAAGGGGGAAGAGGGAGAGGGAGGCCGTGGATGAGATGGAGGGATGGGGTGGAGAGGTATATGAGAGAGGGGTGTGTGAGTTGGGAGCAGGGCTGTGAAATGGCGGGGGACAGGACGACATGGAGGTGATTTGTTTGTGGCCATCTCAAACGGGATTTAGGCGTCTGGCAATAGATAGATAGATTGATTCACCAAGGAAAATCTAGACCTGGTCCCTCAAGCAGCAAATATTTACGATGATAATACGGAAAACATTCTTAGTAAGGAGGACGTATTGAAAGAAATTAATAAGTTAAAACCTCAAAAATCGCCAGGTCCGGACGATATATATGCAAAAATTATAAAAGAAACCAAAGAAGATTTATGTCAGCCACTTTTAACGTTATTTAATGACTCTTTAATTTAAGGAGACGTTCCACAGGTGTGGAAGACCGCAAAATTAGTGCCCATCTTTAAAAAATCTGATAAATCAGCTGCGTCGAATTATCGTTCGATAAGTCTAATGTCAATAGTAGGAAAATGTTAGAGTCAATTTTGGCAAATATGATTAGAGAACACTTAGAATGATTTAATCTTATAAACGAAAGTCAGCACGGATCCAGGGAAGGACGATCCTGCCTCACAAACTTGTTGTCATTCTACTCGGAGGTCTATGAGGCAGTAGATAAAGATAAAGCTTAAGATGTTATTTATCTGGACTTTAGTAAAGCTTTTGATAGGGTTCCACACGAAACGTTGGTTAGAAAGGTTCGAGCACACAGTATAGACGGTAATATCTTAAAATGGATAGAATCCTGGCTGAAAGGACGAAAACAGAGAGTATTATTAAATGGAACTAAGTCGGATTGGGGAGTAGTAACTAGCGGTGTACCACAGGGTTCAGTACTCGGTCCCTTGTTATTTATTATATATATAATGATCTAGGTTTAGGAGTCACTAGCAGGATCAACAAATTTGCAGACGATACGAAAATAGGGTGTATCATTAACTCGACTGAGAATTGCCATAACTTACAAAAGGACCTCAATATATTGTCCAAATGGTCTAAAACTTGGCAAATGGAATTTAATGTTGAAAAATGTAAAGTACTTAATGTAGGCAAGACCATTGGAGACACTAAATACAGCTTAGATAACAAAAAAAATTGGCAAATCGGAATGCGAGAGAGATCTTGGAGTTATGGTTAGTAACGACCTCAAACCAAGGCAACAGTGTATTAACCCCTTAACCGCGGGGCGTCACTTTCTTGACGCTCGGGTGCAATGGATCATACCGCGGGGCGTCACTTTTGTGATTCTGTGTTATTTTGAATTCTCCTGGGCTTACAAGTGGTGGCTTGTATCATCTATCAGTACTGCCAATGTCCAACACTAGTCAGCACTCCAAATCTCATCTGTACTCCCATCCATTGTTGACAATTTAGCCATTTTTCCCATTCCTGACTCCCCTCCCTACCTCCCCTCCATTACCCTGTCCTCTCGCCTCCCCAGCCGCGCTGCGCTAAAGCAAATTTCCCCCGGAATTATCTACTGATTTCATCCATTGAAATAAGCCCTAAGCCCTATTCTTATACAAAATAATATATACCAAAAAGAAATAAGGTGAGTGAGAGTGCCTTGATTTAGCTAATTATCACCTGACAACACCTCATGTGCACTCGTTCGCTAATTTCCCATGGAAATATTCCCTTTGAAATATGCCGTATAATCTAGTCTTGTAATAAAAATATATATAAGAAAGGAAGGGAGAAGCCTAAGTGACATTTACATTCACCTGGAACTACCTATTTTTTTCTGTATTTTCAAGATTTCCAACTAATCATTTTTTAGCATGTACTGCTACTGCCCACCAATAGTCAGCACTCCTAATCTCATCTGTACTCCCATCCATTGGTGACAATTTAGCCATTTTCCCCCGTTCTTGACTTCCTTCCCTACCTCCCCTCCTGTACCCCCTCACCCCTCCCTACCTCACCTCCTTTACCCTTTCCTATCACCTGCCCTGCTGCTCTGCGCTAAAGCAAATCTCCCCCAGATTTTTCCACTGATTTCATCCATTGAAATAAGCCCTATGTCCTATACTTATACAAGATAATATATACCAAAAAGAAATAAGGTAAGTGATAGTGGTATACACCTGGAATTGGCTAAATATCACCTGACAACACCTCACATGCACTCGTTTGCTAAATTCCCAAGGTAATTTCCCCTTTGAATTATGCCTTGTAATCTATTGCCATAATGAAAATATATATAAGAAAGGAAGGGAGAAGCCTAAGTGACATTTACATTCACCTGGAACTACCTATTTCTTTATGTATTGCCGAGATTTCCTACCAATAATTTCTTAGCATGTAAGTTAGCAGCTGTCAGCCCCATTGTCACTGTCAACCCTTGCCTTCTCAGATAAGCCACGCCGTCCAGTTCCTTGTCCTCCTCTGTGGTCAAAGCATGTCGCACTCGCGCCCTGCCAATTTCCGCCACTTCTGCGCCCAATGCAAAGGGCCCCGTGATCACTACCCCCAGAAAAATTCATGTGGGAAGCAGGAAAGGACTAAGTGACTCTGCAGTGGAACATGAACTAGATAAATTATCAATGTTAATGATGGATAGTGACTATGACCCTTCGGGTGATTCGTGTCATGAGCCGGGTGAGGAAATCGTGCCAGAAACTCCTAGTACGAGTGCTTCAGTGTCCCAAGTTATCCCAAGCTCCAAAGGAAAGGAGCCCTTAGTGCAGCAAAGAAAGGAATTTGGGAAGGGAGTGAAAAGGCGGCGGGTTAGCCCTGAAACAATGGCCCTGCGTGACCCAGCCCGCCATGAGTCCAGAGGTGAATCACCTCCCCGTTCCCCAAGCCCCACTTCACTCATTTCTTCCTCTTCTTCTGCTGAATTTTCTCCAGAGTCTTCATCGTCGGAGTCGCCACCAGCATCAACAGTGAAGGCAGGCCGTAGAGGAAGAGGTAAATCCCTGATCCGTAAAAGTAGAGTTGCCAGTAGAGTAAGAGCTGTTAGTGGTGTACGGCAACCCAGGGTCAGTGCGAGTGACCTTGAACCTGATAAATCTGCCTCACAGCCACCCTCCACCCTCACCCACCCTACACCACCACGACAGGGAATCCTGGATGCCTTCGCGTGGACGGAAGGGTCCGATTTTGTCCCAGAACATCTTGATTTCAACGAGAGTTCTTCAGGGATACAGCCTGCCTTCAATCTTGACTTGGATGCTGAGTGTTTTGACTTCCTTTTGGCCTTCCTCGATGACAAAGTCATGCAGCACATATGTGATGAGACCAACAGGTATGAATCACAAAGTGCTGCAAGTGGTACATGTGCAGCCAAGATGCAACAGTGGTCCATACTGGGAGTGCAGGAGCTGTATGTGTTCTTCGCCCTCATGCTTCTCATGCCACACTCAAAGAAGCATGAGTTGGAAGAATACTAGTCCATGGACCCTTACTACCCTCACCCACCTTCAATAAGTACATGGCCAGAGATCGCTTCCGGAACATCATGGGAAACCTGCACTTTGCCAACAACGATGTACCTTCCCAAACTGACCCACTCTGGAAGATCCGGGAGATTCTGAGCAGAATGAAGGATAAGTCTATGACATTCTTCCACCCCTTTCAGAAGGCTGTCATTGACAATCCTTGGTTTTGTTCAGAGGACGTCTTAGGTTTGTGCAGTACATTCCAAGCAAATGCCATCGCTTTGGAATAAAGTTCTTTGTACTGTGCGACTGTAAGATGGGGTACATCCTTGACTTCGTCATTTATTCAGCCACCATTGTCGAATTTGATAAAACACACCCCCTTGGCTTCTCAGGCTGTGTAGTGAAAGTGCTCCTTGAAAGGTATTTTGGTGGGAATCATGCGCTGTATACAGACAACTATTATACAGCACCGAAACTTGCCAAATACCTTTCAGAGCACGGCATCGGCTCCTGCGGCACTGTCAAGAGTAATCGTGCCCACTTCCCTAAATTCCCAGAGGCAGGAACCGTGCAGCGAGGAGATGTGCACCTACGCAAGTCTGAGAAGATGCTGGCAATACGGTGGCATGACAAGAGGGTTGTGCACATGTTCACCACCGTACACAAGGGGGATCTGAAAGACTGTGGGAAGGTCGACCGTAGGACAGGCGAACCTGTGAGGAAACCTGATGCTGTCATAGACCACAATATCAACATGCAGCTGGTGGACAAGTCCGACATGATGACTGGAGAGATCGACTGCCTCAGGAAGAATATTAGGTGGTACAGGAAAGTTTTTCTGCATCTCATAGACATGACGATGCTGAACGCCTTCATCCTGTACAAGATGAAGGTCAAGCCACCCAAGTCCTTGTCCCTGAGGTTGTTCGCCAGGACTTGTGTTCAGCAGCTGCTTGAAAGATATGGTAAGGTGACAGCAGCAGCTTCAAGGCGCCATGCAGTAAGAGTTCCCGACAGACTTGAGCAGAGGGCGTACATGGATCGGCACAGACTGGTGCAAATGCCTGCCACAACCAAGAGGAAGGCTGCTATCCGCAGGTGCCAGGTGTGTGCACATACCATCCGACGCACACCTGAGCACAAACGCACCTTTTGGCAGTGCGCTGAGTGCCAGGTTTCCCTCTGCATTACCTGCTTCTTTGATTAACACAGCCAGAAGCAGTTCTAAAAGTGCAAGTGGGAAATGAAAATAATGTGTAAATAGCAAGTGAAAGCAATGGATGTACATATGATTGAACAGTGTAATATAGTTTTATGTTACTGCAAGTGACAGTGAATAACATAGTGTAAGTTAAATAGAAATGCAAATATTGAAAATACAATAGAAAATGTAAATAGAAATGTAAATAATTAGTAATATAAGAATATGAGTACAAATACTTGAGCTTATAACAGTGAAAGTGAATCCGTGGCTCTCTACATATTTTACTGAATGAAAAATTGAATGACTACAGTGACAATAAACTAATACTACTGAAGGAAACTTATGGATAAAGACTGCAGATATATATAAGTGTTATATAATAATAGGAATATAAAGGGTGAGTGTTTGTTTGAATAATAAATGACAGAATACCAGCGGTGAACTAGCGCAAGTGGGAAGGTCATACGCGCTCGTAATTTTCATTGCTTTCACGGTGTTTTTTTTGGGGGGAGAATGGATTCCAAAATACTTGATAATCATAGAATAGTGTTTCTAGCGATAATATCTGGCTGTGGTAATCATATTACGGGTTGTAGGGAAGTGTAAAATGGAGACTTCATTACCCAACTTCAGAGGTCTCCACAAGTCCTACGGTACTAGACGAAGGCTCAACAAACATCCCAGGAGAAAGCTGAAGGTATGTGCCATATGCATATATAATTTTAATACTCTAGGACTAATAACTGATTTTTGGCAAATATTTTTTGAGAGTCTGTCAGAGCCCGCGGGACATGCAAGACAGAGCAAAACAAACCCGTGGTTAAGGGGTTAACGCGAGAAATTAAGCAAATAGCGTCCTAGGATTTATTTTGAGAAGCGTCAGCAACAGGTCATTAAAAGTAATATTGCAACTTTATCTAGCATTGATAAGGCCACACTTAGACTATGCAGTACAATTTTGGTGTCCATACTATAGAATGGTTATAAACACGTTAGAAAATGTATAGAGAAGAATGACAAAAATGATACATGATGTTCGGAACCCGTTGTATGAAGACAGACTGAAAAGACAAAGTCTGCACTCACTAGAGAGGCATAGAATAAGGGGAGACTTAATTGAGGTGTTTAAGTGGATGAAGGATATAAATAATGGAGATATTAGCAAGGTACTTAAAGTGAGCATACAGGATAGAACTAGAAGTAAAGGTTTTAAACTGGAAAAATTTCGTTTGAATAAGGAAATAGGTAGAAATTTGTTTGGTAACAGAGCAGTAGACGAATGAAATAAGCTACCTAGTAAAGTAGTTGCTGCCTCTTCCATTGAGAGTTTCAAGCATAGGCTAGATTAGCATATGACAAATAAGGGGTGGATATAGAAAAAAAAAATCTTATAACGTATACTAATTCATACTTTTTCCTTTTCCGCCCCTGTGGCGGGGGGGACACAATCTGGCCGCACTATGGGGTGGTACTACTACTCTGCGGCCAGGTTGTGTTAGGAAGAATACTGGTACCGTAGTCCCTGCATGTCATAAAAGGCGACTAAAAGGGGCAGGGTGAGGGGACTAGGGACCTCTCCTCTGTTTGTTAGTTCCTAAAAAGAGATAGGCCAGAGAAAGGGATGGAGGATTGAGTTATCCCCATACCCTGAAGATTGGGTCTATGAATGTGCATGGATGTAGTACGATTGAGGCTAAAAGGGAGGAGATTGGGAGAATGTTTGTGAGGAGAAAGTTGGATGTGTTAGCTTTGAGTGAAACGAAGATGAAAGGAAAGGGTGAGTCTATGTCTGGAAGTGTGAATGGAAAATTGTCAGGTGTTGATAGAGGAAGGGCAAGAGGTGTGGCCTTGTTAGAGTCCGGAAGTACAGCAGTGTGTGATTGAATGGAAGGAGGTGTCATCGAGACTGATGTGGGTGAAGGCGAAATTTAAATGTGAGGTGTGGGTGTTTGTGAGTGCATATGGGCCTGGTAGTGAAAGGGATGAAGAAGAGAGGGAGTCTTTCTAGAATGATGTTGAGTGTCTGCAGAGTTTTGGAGCAAATGTGAATGTGGTAATGATGGGAGATCTGAATGCTAGAGTGGGAAATGTAGCAGTTTAAGGCGTAGTTGGTATGCATGGTGTGCCTGAAAGAAATGAAAATGGGGAATGAATGATAGGTATGTGCGTTGTGCGATAGATGGTGATTGGAAATACTCTGTTTGAAAAGAAAGATATTTATAAGTATACATGGGTGAGACAGGAGGGTGGATGGGTTGTTGATAGAGCATTGATGGACTATGTGGTTGTGTCCAGGAATGTAATAGGAAGATTGTTGGATGTGAGAGTTCTGAGAGGGGAGGGTGGAGGTATGTCTGATCACTAACATGGTGGAGGGAAAGTTAAAAGTAGGTAAGAGATGGGTGAGAGATAGGAGGGTTAGGTGTGGCAGGGAGGTGTTGAAAGTGAGTGAGTTGGATAAAAGAGAGAAAATGATAGAGTATCAGGAGAATTTGAAAAATGAGTGGAATGCAGTGAAAGATCAGGAAAATGTCAGTGTGGAGGAGGAATGGCAGATGTTTAAGAGTGCTGTGGTGGGGCATGCGGAAGAGGTGTGTGGTGTGAGGCGAGTGGGTTGTGGTGTAAGAAAAGGAAGTGAATGGTTGTGCGAGGAAGTAAGTATGGCTGTGGCTGAGAAGAGATATGCATAGGAAGTGTGGCTGCAGAGGAAGGATGACGTGTCATGTGAAAGGTATAAGGAAAAGAGGAATAGGGCGAGAAGGGCTGTGCGTGATGCTAAAGTGGCAGCAGATGAGAGGTGGGGTAGGTGGCTGACTGAGAATTTTCAACAGAATAAGAAAATGTTCTGGAAGGAGGTGAAAAGGGTGCGAAAGGGAGAGTCTGGGAAGGAAGAGCAAGCAAAAGCAGAGGATGGAAGGATGTTAATTGAGATGGATGCAGTAAGGAAGAGATGGGCAGAGTATTCTGAAAGATTGTTAAATGTAGAGGAGGAAAGAGTGACTTAAGATTGTGGCGGATGGAGTGTGCAAGGAAAAAGTGTGTTGGGAGAGTTGAATGATTCTTTGATCGCAAAGGAGGAAGTGCAGGAGGCAGTAAAGGAGATGAAAAAAGGGAAAGCTGCAGGTATGGATGGGTGTGCTGTGGAATGCCTGAAGGATGGTGGAGCGACTATTGTTGACTGGTTAGTAAGATTGTTGAATGTGTGCTTTGTGAAAGGTATGGTGTCAGTTGACTGGCCAAGTGCTTGTGTGGTTCCGTTGTATAAAGGCAAGGATGATAAGTATGAATGTACTAGCTTTAGAGGTATAAGTCTGTTGAGTGTTGTAGGTGAGGTGTATGGAACAGTGTTAATTAAGAGAGTTAGAAAGGGTACAGAGGGAGTGATTGGTGATGAGCAGTGCGGCTTTAGGAGAGGGATGGGACGCATGGATCAGGTGTTTGCTGTGAGACAAGTGTGTGAAAAGTATTTAGCAAAAGGCAAGGATGTGTTTTGGGCATTCATGGATTTAGAGAAAGCGTATGATAGAGTTGATAGGGAGGCTTTTAAGATTGTATGTGTAATGCTAGGTGTTTTAGGTTCAGCTTCCTGTCCCATAAACGCCTAGTGTATAGCGGGGCTCTCTTTCTAGACCGGGGCTTAGACAAATAAGAGAGAGGCAGGACACAAAAACTCCAGGCAACAACCTTACACGTGTATTACTTAGTTGGAGAGGGGAATGAGTAGATGTCACTGACACAAATACACTGGGAAATTACAAGTTCTTATGTCTAGATATGGTTATCAGTATCACGCAGGATATTGCTCGGGTCACAGTGAATAGCACTTGAGGCAGAGTGTTCTTAACCTGTACAATCCTGCCGTTGGCATGGTGCCGACAGTAGAAAACATCTCGAGTAATCCCAGCGACGTGGTGGTGCCGACAGCAAAATTCGAACGCTGTAGCACGTCTCAAACTGCTTTAATCTGGCTTATTATTTGTTATGGAGTAGCTTAATATATTGGCAACACTGTGTCCAAGCAGTTGTAGTACCGAGTTTGGTTCTGCACTGGTGGGTAACATCAGTGTGCCACTGTCCGTCAGAGCCTTAGGATGTCTCGAAGATCACGCCATTTTTCCGCCTCATCGGGCTGGAGTAGGCTGTTGAATTTGTCACATGGACCCTTCTGTCCCTTCATTCAGTGATTCTTTAGAAGAGGACCTGGATGACTATTCTGGGGAGGAACATGAGCCAGTGGAGGACATGAGAAAGGGGAATCCCCCTTTCTCCTCCCCCCCCATTCCCTCTCATCCCGCCCAGCTGGGTGGGAAAACATTGGTCACGGCTTGGGAAACTGGGCTAAAAACGATGGATGGCCATCCTGGTCTTATTTCTCTTATAAGGAGTACTTTTCTTTGCTTTTCCTTGATTTATATGTCCTTTTGGATTGTTTTATGCAATAAAATTTTTTTCCGTTTTTGGTCCGGGATTGGGTGGGTATAAAATTACAAGAATACCTGGGATGATATGGGTTAATTATGGGAAGTCCGGATTTTCTATACTCGTGGAGTTACCAATCTTAAATTTTCCTACTGATGAGTGTTGCTTTGGCACTGGGGTCTGATTATGGTCTTAGTATCAGGAGGTATTTTCTGATGGTAGCGTATTTACCCTGTTAGACTCGACTCTCACTGGGTGGCCGTATTTGTGTTTACGCTGTGGCTGTCACTCACTCCACCACTTTGGTATTATCACTGACTTCTATCAGAGGGGTAGTTCACTGTTCCGTCCTTATATCCCTTGGTCACTGATATATATATATATATATATATATATATATATATATATATATATATATATATATATATATATATATATATATATATATATATATATATATATCAGTAGGATGGAAGTTGTGGAAGCAATGATGAAAGTCAAATTGGAGAAAGCCCCAGGGATTTATGGAGTGCGTGGTGAAATGCTGAATCATGGGGGAGAGATAGTAGTAGAATGGATGTGGAATATGTGCAGATTGGCCTGGGAGGAAGGTACAGTCCCGGAGGATTGGAAGTCGGGTATAATTATTCCGTTGTACAAAGGAAAAGGGGAAAAAGAAGTGTGTGGTAATCATAGGGGCATTTGTCTTCTTAGTGTAATAGGAAAAGTGTATGGTAGGATATTTATTGACAGAGTTAGGGAAATACTAGAGGAATTACTTGCAGAAGAACAGGGAGGCTTTAGGAAGGGAAGAGGTTGTGTAGATCAGATATTCATTCTTAGATCTTTAGTGGAAAAGATTCTAGAGAAGGGGAAGAAGTTGTATGCGGCCTTCATGGATTTGGAGAAAGCATATGACTGGGTGGATAGACAAGGATTGTGGAAAGTATTAAGAATATATGAGGTAGATGGGAAGTTGTTGAATGCTGTGAATAGTATGTATGATGGTGCTAAGGCTGCAGTGCGTGTGGATGGTGAACTAAATGAATTTTTCTCTTTGAAGGTTGGGTTGAAACAGGGATGTGTCATGTTTCCATGGTTGTTCAATCTGTATATGGATGGGGTAATAAAAGAGATACAAGGTAGGACAGTGGATGTTGGAGTGGCCCTGGTGAGAGAGGATAGTGTTTGGAAACTCCCTGTACTGTTGTTTGCAGATGATACTGTGTTGTTAAGTGAAGACAGAGGGGAGCTGCAAGGCTTGGTGGATGAGTTTGGGAGAGTGTATAAGAAACGGAATCTATAGGTGAATGTAGGGAAGAGTAAAGTGATGGTCTTTGAGAGAGGTGAAGTCAGTGAATGTACAGTGAAGTTGGATGGTGAGAAAATGGAAAATGTGAGAAAGTTTAAGTACTTAGGGAGTTTGATGAGTAAGGATGGAAGTTTGGAGGGTGAAGTGCCTGAAAGGGTACAACAAGGAAGAAAGGTTGCTGGTTCCTTGAAAGCAGTGATAAGAAACAGGGAAGTGAGCATGGAAGTAAAGAAGTTACTACATGACAGTATCGTGATACGAAGTCTGATGTATGGAAGTGAAGCTTGGACGTTGTTAGAAGGACACAAGTCAAGAGTGAGAGCAGTGGAAATGAGTTACTGAAGAGGAGCCTCTGGAGTCACATGAAGAGACAGGCTGACAAATAAGGATATAAAGAAGCGTTGTGGTGTGGATGTGGATGTGATAGGAAACATTAGGAGGAACACACTGAGGTGGTTTGGCCATGTGGAGAGGATGGAGGGTGAGAGACTGACGAGGAGAGTGTATGTGAGTGAGGTGGAGGGGGGAGAGAGAGGGGGAGGCCAATGATGAGATGGAGGGATGGAGTGGAGAGATATATGAGAGATGGGGGTGTGAGTTGGGAGCAGGGTAGTGAAATGGCGGGCGACAGGGCGATGTGGAAGTGATTTGTTTGTGGCCACCCCGTACGGGATTAAGGCGTCTGGCAATATATATATATATATATATATATATATATATATATATATATATATATATATATATATATATATGTTATGTTAGGTTTTTTACGGGTGACTTCTCGTCCTAGAAACATCAGTAATAGAGCCGGGGTCCTCTTTTGAGACCGGAGATAGAACACACAGCAAGAAGTGCAGGACATAAAAACTCTGGACAACAACCTTACACCTGCATTATCTAAATTACAACCTTCATACAATATGGATGGGAGTTGTACATGATACACAATTTATTATCAACTGTGCTGGACAGACTAGAGGGTCCCGACTGGTTTGTGGGTATCATGCACGATACTAGCCAGTCAGAAGGACGCTGGAAGGACACTGCACAATGAAGGGTATTAGATTTCACACAGTTTGTTACTTGGGCTCTGATATCAATCTGTGGTGTCTCACCACAGTGGTAAAATCACTAGTAGAGCATAGTATACACACATAGACACATGGGCATTCTACATAGTCACTAGAGCACTAGTTCAACACTGCACATATATATCACGAGCACTATAGTCACTATATGTCTGGGCAGTTGGAGGACTCCGGCTAGGCTGCAGGGGCCAGGTGGTGTCCAGGTGTTGGCCAGGTACTGGAGGGATCCCGTCTGGTGTCCCTTCTCTCAAGGGCCACGGGATGACCCTCAATGGTGACATTGTCTGCTGGGAGCTTCGTTCGGGCGTGGTGGAAGGCCTTTTACTGATGTGGCCTGGCGGGGTAGTCTGGTCCTTGGGGCTCGGACCAAACAGTGCGAGCAGGTGCGCTTGTCTGCACCTACCTTGGTGAGATGGTCGCTGTCATCTGGGGCTGGAGAGGTCACACCCCGGGTTTGTGGGGGTGCCGCGGGGAGTCCAGGGTCTGCGGTCTCCCTTCCATCAGGCCACTGTCAGGGTCGGACTGCGGCATCGCCTCCGGCAGGAATCCGTCAGTTGGTCGTGTCCTACAGGCGCTGGCTGGATGACACACACTACCGGGGACAGCACAGGACCTCGCCACACTTCTTCCAGGCAGGAAGGTTCCTCCTGAGGGTGCCTTTGTGGAGAGGGGCAGAAGAACGTCCCGCTCAGCTACAGGAGGGGGGAGACAGTGGCTCAGTTGGTAGACAGGTAGCCTGCAGTTCTTCCAGACCCAGGTTCAAATCCCCGCTGGGACAGGGAACATTTTAAGGATCTGAATTTCATAAAAGCAGACTTTACCGATCTACCAGAAGTCCCACTGACATGTCGAAAAAATACCCCCTTTAATACCAATACACCAGTCCTGTATGAGACAGCCCTAGCATGTATTCATTATGGACGGTGGGTGTTAACGCCAAAGTGGTGACATGTAGAGGTGCATGGTATGCAGGAGGACTACTGGGCCTTGAGTGCAGGCTGTGAAGCCTATGCCCAGAGTCAGCCACACACACACAAAAAAAGGCCGAATAAGAGTCGTCCTTCGCTGGGGAAGTCTCAGGGGTGAGAGGCTTTGGTGGTGATGCCTCTCCCTGGTATGGCTGGAGGCTGTCGCTGAGGTCCTGTAGGCAACAGGGGGAGGATGGCTAGAGGCCATCCCTTCCCTGTCGGTGCGGCTGTAGGTCATCACCGAGGTCCGACTTCCTAGCAGGACCATGGGTGAGGTGCGGGCAGAGGCCGTCACCTGTGTCCTGCAGGGGAAGTGACTTGCAGTGGAGGTTCAGGTGGAGGCCGTCACCTTCCTGCTGGTGCAGATGGAGGCCATCAACAGTGTCGTATTCCCACAGGCAACTGCAGAAGGAGAGGGGGTGTACCTAGCACTCCCCAAGCATGGCTGCAGGCCGTCACTGGTTTCTGCAGGATAGGAGGGGTCGAGCAGCACCTGAGTGGCTGGAGGCCATCTCTAGAGTTGTGCTGCTGGAGGTTGTCATGTTTTGGTGTGCTGCTGGAGGCCATCACTTTGGTGTGCGGCTGAAGGCGGTCACATTTGGTGTGTGGCTGGAGGCTGTCACTGATTTGGAGTGGCTAGAGGCCGAATCCTTGGTTGTGTGGCTAGTGGCTGTCACAGGGGTGCTGCTCAGGACTGTCTTTTCAATTCCACCCCAAACCTGTTGAGGGCTAGTCCGGTCGGAAGATAATGCACACGGACTGTGGCAATCCCGCTGGGTCTTTTCCGGGGAATAAGGGTGCAAGGTAGTTGGGGACGTACATCCATACTGTCTTGGCATCACGCACGCCCTCTGAACTCCCCTGTGATCACCTGGGGGGGTGTCACTCTGTCCTGGTGGTGCTCAGTTGCCACAGTTAATATTTCACCACCGTCTGGCGGGGAGAAGTCACGTCCCCATGGTTGGAGGTAGTAGGTTTCGGTGGTGATGGTGCTGTAGGCGTGTGTCAGGTGCTGGAAGAGGGTAGTCCAATGTGATGTGAGTATGTTCAAGTCCTGGTGCAGGGCATGGGTGACGTAGAGGGTGGACGCTTGATGCATTGTGTGGAGGAATCAGAGAATATGGTGGGGCCCACGGACTTGTTGCTTCCTTCCATAGGCTGGGGCTCAAGTGACATGCCTATCTTCATGGTTGGTGGTGGCTGGTGTTCGGCATACCTTATCTGAATGCTGGTGACCGGTGAGGTGGTGGAGGTTTTATGCGGTCGCTGAGGGTAGGTGCAGCTGTTTTCCCTGGGGATAGGGGTGGGTGGAGGTTTTCATAGGACTTGGTGTAGCCTGAGAGTTATGGGGGTGGTGTTGAAGGTGAGAGGGGTTGGGGTGATCTGATCTAGTGGTGGGGGCAAGGTGGAGGGAGTAGAGGAAGGTGTGGTGGAGTATCTGGCTGGTGGACATGAAAGGCAGCTGAAGCGGGTGATGGTGGTTTTGAGGGTGGGTGTGGGTGGTGAGGTGGGAGTGCGGCCTTGTTGTGCTGGGATCAGGTGTGCTATTCGAGTGCGGGGTGAGGGTGTAGGTGTTGAGGGGGAAATGTGGCCACGCAGTGTCAGGGGTGAGCGTGGTTTCTGAGTGTTTGGTGACAGGGTGGTGTGGGGGGTGGTGGCAGGCATAGTTTGAGGTGTGGGATGGGTTGTGGGTGGTGAGCGAGGAGTGGCGGTAGGGGGGATGGTTTGGGGGTGGAGGCAGTGGTGGATGGCAGGTAGGGCTGTGGGTGCACTAAGGAGGGGGGTGGATTTAGGTTTCCTGGGTCGGGTGGGTGGATTTGTGGCGAAGGTGAGGTGGCGGCCAAGGAGGTGTGAGGTGTAGCAGGGGAGTGGACTGGCAGGGAAGGAGTGGGGGATAAGGGCAGGGAGGAGGAGGGTGTGATGTAGCAACTGTAAGAGTCAGATAGAGGATCTGGGGTGGTGGGTGGTGCTGAGGCGGTGCAGGTGAAAGGGGGGGAGCAGGATCGTGGCGTGGGGTGGTGGTGGTCGGAAATGGGTGCACATAGCGATTGTGATATGTGCGCGGTGTGTTGTGATAGTTTATGACAACCTGGTACGGGTTCGGGACACAAGTGATGGTATATGGACCCATGAAGCACGGGGAGATTTTATTACGTGTGGGTAGCTTTTCCACCACTGCTGAGTTGCCCGGCTTGTAAGGGCTGGAGGGGGTGGTGTCTTGATGAAGATCTAGGTTTTTCTGTAGGTGGTGCAATCACCTCTTGAGGTGGTAGAGAGGGTCAGACATGGGGGACGTGGCAGGAGGCTGCAGGTGTTGTCGTAGTAGCAGGAGGAGGGGGACCTCCCCAAATACCCTTTTGTGGGGGGATATACCGTCTTCTCGGGGGCAAGAGTTGATTACCCACTGAACAATTTTGATGTGGGCCGCCCAGTCCTTGTTTTTGGTTTCCTCTATTCGGGTTTGCACCTGGTTCATGAAGGTGTGGTGGCTCCTCTCGCATATGCCATTTCCTTGGGGCCAGTGTGGGGAGGAGCAGGAGAGGCGGTAGCCAAAGATGTTCACGAGCTCTTGCCACACAGCGCTGGTGAACTCGGGGGCATTGTCTCAGTGCAGGTTTTGGGGAATCCCAAAATAATGAAAGACATGGCGGATGAGGGCATCAGCCACTGATACAGTGTGGTGTTCCTTGGCTGGGCAGGCAATGAGGAATTTTGAATAGGTATCTTCAAAAGTAATTATATACCTTTAGCCAGATTTGGGTGGTAGGGGGCCCACTACGTCGACGGATAGTAATTGCCAGGGTTTGTGAGCAGTGATGCTCCCTGACAGGTCTGGTGTGTGGGTGGTATCTTTGCCTAGTGCACAGGCCCGGCACGACTGGGTGACTTGTCTGGCTAGGTTTGGGGGGTTAGGGGTCCAGCAGGCATCATTAAATACCTGCAGCAGTTTTTTGATGCCCAGGTGAATCCCGCTGTCAGAGTGGAGGTGTGTCATGGTGTCCAAGGTAGTCTTGGGGTCAAGCACTGTATGTCCTGACTGGGTCGCCCTGCTGGTGGCGTTTAGAAAACAGGTGTGGTGGCAGCCATTGGGGGCAGTCTTTGTTGTGCCACTGTTCTAGGAATTCAGTCACTGTGGATCGAGTCGATTGGCAGTCAGGATAGGGCATCACCATTGGTGTGTATTTTGCTGAGGCGGCAGGAAATCTCGTAGCTGAATTCTTCTAGTGTTTCCTTCCATCTAATAAGTTGGGTGTTGTGTGTGTCAGACTGCCGAAGCCACTGGAGTGATTGGTGGTTTGTGATGACAGTGACTTTAAACCCGACAGGCAAGCCCGGAAGTGTTCTAGCACCCAGACAATGCTCAGGCACTCTCTCTTTTTGTAGCGACATAATTTCTTTCGGCTTGGTTGAGGGTGTGGCTAGCACAGGCGATGATGTGTTCTCGCCCTTGCTGTACTTGGGTGAGGACAGCGCCAGTTGCTATTAGTGATACATCCATGTGTAGATGGAAGAGCAGGATGTAGTCGGGGAAGGCGATAATCAGGGTAGTGACAAGTTTGCTCTTTAGTTCTTGGAAAGCAGCTCTCCGTTTGTCGGTCCAGGTAAAAGGCTCGCCACTTTTGGTCAAATCATGGAGGGGTTTGGCGATGTCGGCGAACCCTTTCATGAAGCGCCGATAGTACGATGTGAAGCCCAGGAAACTGTGAACTTCATGAGCATCTCGTGGTAGAAGGAGGTCTGCAATCACACGTAGATTGTCGTGGTCAGGTGAGATTCCATCCTTGGAGGTGCCCAAGGAAGGCAATGTTTCGTTCTGCCAGGACACACTTGGAGGGCCTGAGCTTGAGGCTGGCCTGGCGAATACTCAGAAAGACTTTCCTGAGGCATTGGAGGTGGTTGGCCCATGTTTGGTTGAAAATAATTACATCGTCCAGGTAGGCCAGGCAGATTTCCCAGGTGAGGCTGCTCAGGACAGACTCCATTAACCTGGAAACCGTGGCAGGGACGTTGCAGAGTCCGAAGGGTAGAATGTTGAACTCATAGTGTTTCCCACTCCTAGTGGAAAATGCAGTTTTCCCCCTGTTCTCGGGGTGTTCAGGGACTTGCCAATATCACGATTGGAGGTCTATAGTCCCTCTAAATTATCAAGATTGTTTGGGGATTGTCCCTCACAGGAAATCCCCTACCCGTGACGTTGCCAAACTTTGTACTGGGCAAATTATCGATTAGAGACAAAGCTCAAGGGACAACCCTCACTCCCAGCTCACTACCTCTCTCTCTCTCTCTCTCTCTCTCTCTCTCTCTGCATATAAAATCTACATTTTATGTAGATTTTTATTTCTGTGAAAAGTATATACGGTTTTATGAATTATTAGTATTTGAGGAAAAGCCTCCTGACTGTCTGTCTGTCTGTCTCTGTCTCAGTCTCAGTCTCTCTCTCTCTCTCTCTGCATACGAAATCAACTTTTTATGGAGATTTATTTCCATAAAAAGTCTATATGGTTCTATAAAAAGTCTATACAAATAGCAGGGGTAGGAGCTTCCATCTCTGATGGCAGTCAGAGAGGAAGTGACCTGCGCATTGACACCTGATCCACCCTCACTGACTCGCCTACAAGCATCACGGCGTTGGAAAGCAATGTTGCCAAGTGTTGAGGTACTTATAAAAAGTCATTGTTATTAAAAACAACAAACATTTCTTACTCCATATAGCCTTATTAGAGAATTATATATATATATATATATATATATATATATATATATATATATATATATATATATATATATATATATATATATATATATATAGATATATATATATATATATATATATATATATATATATATATATATTCTGTAAATAATTTTCATTTACAAGCAGTAAATCGCTGACATGAGACAGAGGTGTGTGTTGGTGCAGGTGCGGCAGCACTGTGGGAAGGGGAATTCCCGTGAGGGACAACACTCAAAAGATCTCGATGTTATAGAAAGACTATAGGGTCAAGAACCAAGAGGCTTCATATAAGGAGTAGAGGGAGTTGTCTATCCTTGGAAGGGGCGTGGCCTCCTTGGTGGTTATGTCGTTTAATCAGTGGTAGTCCACACAAAAGCGCATGGTGCCATCTTTTTTCTTGATGAGGACGATGGGGGAGGACCACGGGCTGGTGGAGGGTGATACAACACCAGCACCAGTCATTTACTGGACCTGCTGGTCTTCCTCAGCCTGTTGTTTTTTTTTTTTTTCACCAAGATGGTTGGCAAATGGGTGGTCCTGTGGTATGTATTTCGTGCGTCAGGTAGGTGGTGTGGCCAATGTCGGTAGGGCCTGATGCAAAGAGGTCTTGGAAGTTCAGGAGAAGGCAGCGGAAGCTATCCGCCTCGTGGGGGGAGAGATGTTCAGGTATGGGTGGTAGGGCGGCGGGGGGAAGTGGGGGATGTGGCGTAAGGCTCGGCCTCCTCCATCTCTCCTACTACTAATCCCCTAGGTAGCGTGAGGGGGGGTGTTGGAGATGTTGGCTATTCTGACTGCAGCGATGTGGGGGGGGAGGAAGATGGAGGACAGCAGACAGGCCGAGAGGGTCCCCGGGTGGTAGATCAGGGGAGAACAGGATGGAGGTGCCAGTTGGCCTGTTTAGATGTAACCAAGCCTCGTGGTGGAGAGGGATCATTAGGGCAGATGCAATAGTTGCTGGGATGGTGGGGTGTGGGGCGTGGGCTGGGGGAAGAGCTGAGGGGGGAACAGAGGGGGAAGGGGGACTGGAGGAGGAGGGGGCCTGCACATGCACATGGGCTGGGGGGAATGGGAGGGGGGGGTCTGGGGGCTTCCGGAATTAGATCTGCCACTAGTGGCAGTCGATGTTCGCACATTACTTCTGCAGGAGGTCCAATCCCAGATATCCATCATAAGCACAGCAGGTTGAGTCGAACACAATAAACTTCTGCTGAGTGGAGACTTGTTGGTGGGTGTCGGTGTGTAGGGCCCGTGTTTCCCCACAGATGGGTAGGGGGCCATCCCCTGCGTCCACAAGATAGCTGATGTAGTGAAAAGCAGGCCAAAAGCCGACTTATTGTGGGAGTAAAAATGACTGTAGAGGCAGGTTCTGGCCGCTCCCATGTCAAACAGTAACCTCGCTTTTACCCCATTCAGTCTCATCTTGTCATAGACTGGGGGGCGGCATTTCTGAGAGGTGGCCCCCACCACCATGGAAAGGTGCGGGGACGGGCCTAAAAATCCAGTTGCTGCGGGATCTCGTCTTCTTCTACCTCTGTTTCCCCGGGGTCAGTGTCCCAGGTGGGTGCAGTGGCATCCTTGGGGCCCTTGTTATCAAGGAAGGACACTTTTCGTTGTCCCTGTTTGGCTGGTCTATGCCTGGCAGCCTTTAATTGTTCTCTGATGTCGTGGAGTGGACATCTGTGGCTGCAAGTGGTAAATTCCCATGGGTTATTGGAAATTAAATTATGGTTCTCCTTAGGGTTGGGGCACTTGTTGGTGGGGTGCACCTTGGGTGGGCTGGGTGTTGGCGTGGGGTTGAGGGCCACCAAGGTTTGTTGTGTGGTGCTGGTCTTTGTGTGGGGAATTTACTGACGACATTGGTCTGTTGTGGGGTGGAGCGGGAGGTTAGGAGCCATCGTATGAGCTGGATATCTTGATCTAGGTCTCCCATAGGTTGTGTATTGTAAAATGTTCCTTGACCATACTGGGGAGAATTCTTAGCAGTGTATTGAATGTGTGTTGTTCCTGAGTTAATACATCCATCTCTGGGTATGCGGCAGTGACGAGTCGCTTGGCCTGGATGAGTGTGTCATCCAGGTTTCCATCATAGGTTAAACTGTCGAGTTGTGAGAGTGCCACAACTCTTCCTAGTGATGGTGTGATGGCCTGGAACACTATTTTGGTAAAGTTCACCCATGTTATTCCGGGACGACTTTGAGTGTGATGCTGGCCGCTGCTTTGCCCAAGAGGGGTAGGGTGACTGCCATTTTTTGTCTGTTGTCGTCAAACCCTATGTCTAGCAGCGTTTTGATTATAGATAGGTATGTGCGTATGTCATATTGTTCCTGGTCGATTTCAGGTAACTGTACGTGAGGTTTTGTTGCCATTTTTGCTGTTGTCCCTGTTTAATCCTCCTTGTATTCTGCCTGGGTCAAGAACCACTACTGGCCACCAGTGTTATGCTAGGTGTTTTACAGGCAACTTCTTGTCCTAGAAATACCAGCAATAGAGCCAGGGTCCTCTTTCGAGACTGGAGCTAGAACAGACAACGAGAAGAGCAGGAAATAAAAACTCTGGGCAACAACCTTACATATGTATTATCTAAATTACAACCTTCATACAATATGTATGGGAGTTGTAAACAATACACTGTTTACTTTCAACTATGCTGGACAGACTAGAGGGTCCCAGCTGGTTTGTGGATATCATGCAGGATGCTAGCCAGTCAGAAGGATGCTGGACTGACACTGCACAATGAAGGGTATTAGATTTCACACAGTTTGTTACTTGGGCTCTGATATCTATCTGAATATAAGTGTCTCACCACAGTGGTAAAAGCACTAGTACAACACAGTACGCACATAGACAATATGCATACTACATAGTCACTAGGGCACTAGTTCGACATTGTACATATTTATCATGAGCACTATAGTCACTATAGGTCTGGGCAGTCACTATTACACTGGTCAGGCCGGGGGACTCCGGCTAGGCTGCAGGGGCTGGGTGGTCTCCAGGTGTTTACCAGGTATTGGAGGGATCCCATCTGGTGTCCCTTCTCGCAAGGGCCACGGGATGACCTTCAAAGTGACAGTGTCTGCTGGGAGCTGTGGTCGGGCGTGATGAAAGGCCCTCTACTCGTGGGGCCTGGCGGGGTAGTCTGGTTCTTGGGGCTCGGGCCAAACACCGCGAGCAGCCATGTTTGTCTGCGCCTACCCTGGGGAGAAGGTTGCCATCGTCTGGGGCTGAAGAGGTCACACCCCGGGGTTGTGGGGAAGGCGCCAGGAGTCCAGTGTCTGCGGTCTCCCTTCTGTCAGGCCGCCGTCAGGGTAAGACTGCGGCGTCGCCTCTGGCAGGAGTCCGTCAGTATCAATACCTAACGTATCCTTCATTATAATTATGTGGAATGAATCAGTGATTTCCTACTGATTTCCTTCTCAGGCGTACTTACCGAAGACTGATAGCAGCTGTTGTTTCCACATACTTTACACCTGCATTTCTGACCATGGTATATTTGTTTATGCTTAACTGGTTATCTCACATTCATTTTATGTACATTGTTTGTCCTCTGGGAAGAAATGAAAACGTAAGCCAGTGCCAGCCCGTAAGTTTTTCACACAAACAACACAGCGGTGTCCAGCTTTTGATGCCATGTTTATTAGTACCACTACGAACTTTTGCATCCCGTCTATCAGCTTCTGTAAACAGACGACACATCGGCGACCACAGTGCCATCTGTGGACCAAGCCAGCTCTTTACATTGGTCTCGTGTTCCCCCATAAGAGTTAAGACTCCACTTGTAGAGTACCATCCACCCATTTTCCAGCCAATAATACACCCACACCATCTTGGGTATATCACGAAAGCGCGGATTAAAAATCGAGATCATGATCGAAAAGCGCCACAATACATACCATCAAAAGAGTGGCGCGGTTGGTGAGCGTGTGGAAGGTTCCAGGACCAAGGTTTTCACGGTGCCAGTCAGAAGATTAATAGTGCCTGTTAGCTTAGATAATGCTTCACTGTTTGTATAATACGACCCTAGACTTTTGGTCTGGTACTCTACTTTGTCTATGTTTCTGTTTTATGGAACTGTAGTCTAACCTAGAGTTAGGACGCCTTACATGCGAGTATAGTCGGAGTGACGACCCTACCAACGAGTATGGGTTATAGTGGGTTGGATTACCAAGAGGTGACGGGAGTTTTTCGATTGTGTAATGCCACCGGATGAAGTATAGTAAGCTGATCAAAACAGCTACCCTTTGATGCTCTGTGCAATGGTGGCCTAGCCTTGGGTCCCTAGACCTTGAAGGGATTGACTATTTACCATCACAGGAGAGAGCAACTATGGATGATGAAAGGCTAGAAAGGAAAAATCAAGTTAACTGTCTTAAGGATGTAGTTTAGAGTGAAAATCTTGTTACATCAGCTGACCACAAGGGAAGATGTAGGAAGCCTTCAGTACTCGGTGGCAACATTATTTATTGCGCGGGAGATTTGGACTGAGCACAAATAACTTGTTACTTTAATGATCCTCAGGCTACCGACAAACATTAATCTGGCTGCTTGTTATGCTAAGCGACTTATAACTACATCTGTCAATAGGAGAAACTAGAGTTATATAAAATGAGTAAAGAAGGCGAGGATAGGATAAACCAAAAACCTGAAGCGACTAACTGATCATTATAGGAAGAATATGGATAGTACAATAGGTTCAAAAGGGAGAAAACAGGAGTTAAAGGAGTCAGAAAGTATAAAAGTGAGACCCTGGAAGAGAACTGATGAGCATATTTGTAAGATGACCAGACAAGAAAGACATAAATATGAGAAAGAGTGTCACATACAAAGTAATATGGGAAAAGAAAAAAAAAATACTGATTCTAATTTCTCCCGTACCTGGTATTATGGATAGTTTTTCTTTTCTTAACCCCACCGTAAGATAATTCTAACATTTGAACAGTTCCTAACATGAGGTTACTGGCTATGTATAACAGTCAACCTCGATAGACTCAGTTACATGAAGAAAGAGTTTTGTGACATCGATATGAGTTATACATCTTTACCTGTATTACTATCTCAAACTGCTTCGAGGTGTATAGTTCGTTGGTATTGCTGTATTGCTAGCACGGAGGAGAAAAGATTGAGAGAGAAAGAGAGAGAGAGAGAGAGGTAGTAGTGCAGTGCAATGTTGTGAATACACTACTGTGGGAAAGGGAGACCGAAAACGAGATGGAGAGATCTCTGTCTATCTGTCTATCTATTGCCAGACGCCTCAATCCCGTTTGGGGTGGCCACAGACAAATCGCCTCCAAGTCGCCCTGTCCCCCGCCATTTCACTGCCCTGCTCCCAACTCACACACCCCTCTCTCATATACTTCTCCACCCCATCCCTCCATCTCATCCTCGGCCTCCCCCTCCGTCTTCCCCCCTCCACCTCACTCACATACACTCTCTTCGTCAGTCTTTCACCCTCCATCCTCTCCACATGGCCAAACCACCTCAGTGTGTTCCTCATAACGCTTCCTATCACATCCACATCAACACCACAACGCTCCTTTATATCCTTATTTGTCAGCCTGTCTCTCGTCTCTCCATGTGACTCCACAGGCTCCTCTTAAATAACTCATTCCCACTGCTCTCACTCTTGACTTGTGTCCTTCCAACAACGTCCAAGCTTCACTTCCGTACGTTAGAGTTGGTATCACAATACTGTCATGTAGTAACTTTTTCACTTCCATGCTCACTTCTATGTTTCTTATCACTGCTTTCAAAGAACCAGCAACCTTTCTTCCCTGCTGTACCCTTTCAAGCACTTCACCCTCCAAACCTCCATCCTTACTCATCACACTACCCAAGTACTTAAACGTACTCACATTTTCCAATTCCTCACCATCCAACCTCGCTGTACATTCACTGACTTCACCTCTCTCAAAGACCATCACTTTACTCTTCCCTACATTCACCTTTAGATTCCGTTTCTTACACACTCTCTCAAACTCATCCACCAAGCCTTGCAGCTCCCCTTCGTCTTCACTCAACAACACAGTATCATCTGCTAACAACAGTACAGGGAGTTTCCAAACACTATCCTCTCTCACCAGGGCCACTCCAACATCCACTACCCTACCTTGTACCTCTTTTATTACCCCATCCATGTACAGATTGAACAACCACGGAGACATGACACATCCCTGTTTCAACCCAACTTTCAAAGAGAAAAATTCACTTAGTTCACCATCCACACGCACTGCAGCCTTCGCACCATCGTACATACTCTTCACAGCATTCAACAACTTCCCATCTACTCCATATATTCTTAACACTTTCCACAATCCTTGTCTATCCACCCTGTCATATGCTTTCTCCAAATCCATGAAAGCCGCATACAACTTCTTTCCCTTCTCTAGAAACTTCCACTAAAGATCTAAGAATGAATATCTGATCTACACAACCTCTTCCCTTCCTAAAGCCTCCCTGTTCTTCTCCAACTAATTTCTCTGTTCTTTCTCTAACTCTGTCAATAAGTATCCTACCATACACTTTTCCAATTATACTAAGAAGACAGATGCCCCTATGATTACCACACACTTCTTTTTCCCCTTTTCCTTTGTACAAGGGAATAATTATTATACCTGACTTCCAATCCTCCGGGATTGTACCTTCCTCCCAGGCCAATCTGCACATCTTCCACATCCATTCTACTACTATCTCTCCCCCATGCTTCAGCATTTCACCACACACTGCATCAATTCCTGGGGCTTTCCCCGATTTAACTTTCTTCATTGCTTCCACAACTTCTATCCTGCTGATTTCTTCCTGTCTTCTCACCTCCCTCCTTCTCCCAGCCTTTCCCCAGCCACTTATACTAGCATTACTTTCCTTCTCTACGTTCAACAATTCCTTAAAGTGTTCCCTCCATCTGCTCACTTTTTCTCCCTTCTCCACTAGTACTCTACCATTTTTATCTTTCACTTCCCTGCTAACTTCATTTCCACCCTGTCTTACTCTTTTCACTTCTCTCCAGAACATTTTCTTACAGTCCCTCCACTTTACACTCAAATTCCTTCCAAATTCCTCATCCACCCTCTTCTTACTCTCTCTTACTAATCTTTTCACCTTTCTCTTTCTTTCTACATATAACTCTCTCTTCCGCCTCTCAACTTCTTCCACGCCCCTATTTCTCATCCATTCATTGTATGCTTTCTTCTTTTGTGCCATAGCCTGTTTCACCTCTTCAGTCCACCACGCTGTTCCTTGCACCCCCCCTCCGTCTTCTCTTCCTTCCACACACCACATCACATGCTGCACATATTTCTTCTGTAAATATGCTACACACACCTTCCACGTCTCCCATCTGCTCCAATTCATATTTGCCCAATCGTTCCTCCACTTCTCTCATACTCTGCCTTTTTCTCATCCTCTTGTAACCTTTCCACTCTCCTTGCAACTACTCCTTCCTCTCGTCTTTCCCTTCTTCTATTCCTCCATCTTACTTGCATTCTAATTCTGGCCACCACCAAGTAGTGGTCAGAAAGTCCACTCCCCCACCCTGTATAAATTCTTGCATCCATTACACATCTTCGCATCCTTTCATCCACACACACATAATCAATCATTGCCTTCCTTTCATTCAGTTCACCACCCACCCTTCTCATCACTCGCCATGTATACCTGTGGATCGTTTTATGCCTGAAGAGGGTATTGGCTATCACCAACCCCCTCCCAGCACAAATGTCCACTAACGCACTCCCATTCTCATCTATCTCAGCAGGCACACCCCACTCACCAACTATTCCATCCACCTTCACATTCCCAACTTTACCATTCATATCACCAATCAAAAACACTCTCTCATTCCTTCCAAACTTTTCCATGCACACTCTACATTTGTCCAGAACTCTTCTCTCACTCTTTTAGCACAATCTTGCATTGGCGCATACACACACACAATCGCCCACATTTGTATTCTAACTTTCAACTTTACCCACACAATCCTTGACCCAACTGATCCATACTGTCTTATGCTCCTCTTCCATCTTTTACTCACAACTATACATACTCCTTCCTTTGCCCTCTCATTCTCACCTACTCCTGCACATATACCCCATCCATACTCCCATTCTCTCACACTTTCTCCTCTCCATTATATTTCAGTTATTCCACATACATCCACTTTCGCACCCTCAAGCAGAGATAAAGTGCGAAATCATTTCATGGAGGACTCTGTGTCGTGGAAAACGATGGTGCTACTAAGTTTAGATAAAAACCCTGGAGGTCCTTTTGTAAAGTCGACGTCACCCGTCGTAGGCTGTATCGTCAACAAGTAGACAGCCAGACAGACAGACAAACAGACAGACAGACAGACGGACAGATAGACAGATGGATAGATAGACAGGCTAATCTGGTTTAAAGTACTGTACTTACCAACTACCATATTATCACTGGATATCAATTTCTAGGCTTTATATCATTATTTGGAAATTAGTTATATTTTATAATTTTCAGTATTGAGGCATAAAGTCATTCCTTAATGGCATGATGATGGAAAGCTCATGTAATGGCTCGATGTGATATTCTGGCAGGCCCAGGAGTGATGTTATTCTTATGTCTGTTGATAACGAGCACATTGTTTGTCTTACTAACCATGGCGTCATTAAATGTTATCTTCCAGGTGTGGGAGGAAGCCGTATGTATCTCTCTATAGCCAGACGCCACAATCCCGTATGAGGTGGCTGTTCCGTACTATTTTAAACTTATGAATGCAGTTACAAAGAAAGCGTGAAGAGTTATAGCCATTTTCTTGAGATTCCCTACTAAAGTGTAATTCCTGCCGATATACTTAGTTTATTAAATGTATTTGTTTGTGCGGAGGATTGGATGACAGGCGTCTGGCGTCCCTTTATTAACCTGATAGTCGGCTTGATTGCCTGACAGGTAGTTATAGAGCTACGTGTGTAAAGTTTGTAAATCATGAGGAGTCAGGATTCCGGGGGCTGGAATGAAGAGTGAATGTGTGTGAACTATTTTCATGGGAAAGCTGCTGGATAGTGCTCGTACTATCATACTTATTTAATAGTTCTCGCACTATCATACTTATTTTTATTTTCATTTCTTTGCTTTCTGGACTGTGGGAAGGAAAAAAGAGATGCTGTGATGATTTACTAAGTTTACTAATTTCCTTTTGGTATTTAGCTTAGCAAGATTTTATTTGGTTTGACACACGACTCTTGTCGCCAACAGTGCCCATCGTTGGTTGGTTTGCATTGACCTGACAAAGATCTATACTCCCTTTCAGCTCAGTTGATAGTCAATTGTAGGTGGAGGATCGACTTGCCTGGTGAGACTCATTACTACTGTACCGCACAGCAATGGTTCGTCGAATTTCTTGCAAATTCTACTTAATATTCAAGGTGTGGGAGTGGCCCCGTTCCGTCTGGTGGAAACAAGCTGACTATTCTGTAGGAAAATCACACAGCTATTCAATGCAAAATTATTTATTGCAAGTAAACCACAGTCCTCACACAAACGGTATGATGATAGTCGTATTTCGCCCAAGTTCATGAAGGGAGCTTCGAACACAACCCCTTGAATTAGGTGAGTTCATTAATAGATTACTCTTCCTGCTGTCTGACGACTTTACCCAGCTTAAGAGAGGCCTCTCGAACTGAAGGTTTTTTAAAGGCTATTACCTAACCCCTTTAAACCTAAAAGTTTATCCTGGGCTGAATCAGGTGAAGACGGCAAAATATTATGAAAAAGACGTCCCAGGGTTCAGTGGATTAAGGAAGGACTAGTTTTTCTTCTATTTCTGGCATCAGAGAATCTTTGACAGTTTGGGTACGTTAGTAATGGAGTTGAATGATAGTACTAATGCCATTATGGATGGTATGGTGATGTGTGGTAGTGTGGAAATATCCTGATATTCATGGTAGTCTCTAGGATATGTTGGTATCATTGTGGTATTGGTGCCATTAGGGAAGGTATGGCCAGGCAAAGCTCTGTAAGGCATCCTGAAGCCGTAATCCAAGGCATAGGAGGCATCGTAGTAGGCTACATGCTCCTTAACGATTTATATTCTATATTGAAGCATAACATAATATGCATATTTTTTATTGCTTTAATACTGTCATAAGTTACACCAACGACACACACAAAGATATTGAGGTGTACTGTGCAGCAAAATCGCTAAGGAAGAGGTGCTACGAAAACTCTCCAAATAGTCTTGGAATACGACGCCAAGACTTTGGATATTAATAGTAGAACAGGTGGCATTATGGAAGGGATGGTGAGGGTAGGGGTGTGTGGGGTATCTAGAATATTTGGTATGATCTCATGTACACCCAGGACGCCATTCACATTCCATCCTAGATACAACCACAGTATTTCCTTCAGCTTAGGAGAGCCTTTTTGGTCTTCAGCGCTCACCTATAATTTTTATTTCTTCAGCATGAGAGCTATTTCCTGAGCTGGATAAAATCTTCTGGGAATGTCAAAAACAAATCCAAGAGGCATTATCCTAGCTAATGGGTTAACAGTTGTAATAATGGTATAATAATGGTAGAACTGGCACCATTATGCAGGGTAATGTTAGGGTAGGGTTGGTGTGTGGGCTGTGGGTATCTGATGCCAGACCTCAGCGACGAACAGCAGCAGGGGAGCAGGTAGTGGAGTCGGCGAGGTAACCAGCCATCCAGTCCAGGTAGTCTGTTGACAGAAGTGTACATGGTCAAGGACTGGAGTTCTATATATAAAACGCACTTCATTTTTTGTTCGCTGCGTGAACGGCTCAGGCTCCAAATGTGAAAATGTAGATATTTTGGCTGCTTTGTATAATCACTAATCAACCATGCAGTCACTAGACAAAAAAGCGGATAAGCGCAAAAAAAAAAAAAAGAAAAAACAAAGTAGGAAATGCCACAGGGTAGACACTGATAACGGTGACTGGGATGTCCCCAGGAACGCAGGACAATATGACTGTGTTATGTATGACCTATCCTGCAGAACAGTGGTTCCCATTCTGTGTTCCACAGAACCCTAGGGTTCCAGGAAAGCTACCAAGGGTTCCATGGGTCAGATCATGTGTCTGCTACGCCTCTGGCTTAGTAAGTTTTTAATTCTGACAAGTACGTACAATGTTCAGGAGGGATGGACCGGAAATTACGGGACGTTATAATACTGAAGGTGAAGTTATTTGTGTACTGTTGGATGTCATATTTTTATACTAAAATATGCCATATAATTGTAAGGGAAACAACTAACTAAAAAAACAAACAAGAAGCCTCGGACAAGGACTGACCAAACGATGACGACCCAGGACCGGACAAAGGACTTGGTAATGAGTACATAGAATGTAAGAGGAGCGAATGATGAGGTGAAAGAGAGAGAGATTTTCCAGGTGCTTGAGGGTGCGAAAGTGGATGTATGTGGAATAAGTGAAACAAAATGGAGAGGAGAAAGTGTGAGAGAATGGGAGTATGGATGGGGTATATGTGCAGGAGTAGGTGAGAATGAGAGGGCAAAGGAAGGAGTATGTATAGTTGTGAGTAAAAGATGGAAGAGGAGCATAAGACAGTATGGATCAGTTGGGTCAAGGATTGTGTGGGTAAAGTTGAAAGTTGGAATACAAATGTGGGCGATTGTGTGTGTGTATGCGCCAACGCAAGATCGTGCTAGAAGAGTGAGAGAAGAGTTCTGGACAAATGTGGAAGTGTGCATGGAAAAGTTTGGAAGGAATGAGAGAGTGTTTTTGATTGGTGATATGAATGGTAAAGTTGGGAATGTGAAGGTGGATGGAATAGTTGGTGAGTGGGGTGTGCCTGCTGAGATAGATGAGAATGGGAGTGCGTTAGTGGACATTTGTGCTGGGAGGGGGTTGGTGATAGCCAATACCCGCTTCAGGCATAAAATGATCCACAGGTATACATGGCGAGTGATGAGAAGGGTGGGTGGTGAACTGAATGAAAGGAAGGCAATGATTGATTATGTGTGTGTAGATGAAAGGATGCGAAGATGTGTAAAGGATGCAAGAGTGTATAGAGGTTGGGGGAGTGGACTTTCTGACCACTACTTGGTGGTGGCCAGAATTAGAATGCAAGTAAGATGGAGGAATAGAAGAAGGGAAAGACGAGAGGAAGGAGTAGTTGCAAGGAGAGTGGAAAGGTTACAAGAGGATGAGAAAAAGGCAGAGTATAAGAGAGAAGTGGAGGAACGATTGGGCAAATATGAATTGGAGCAGATGGGAGACGTGGAAGGTGTGTGTAAGATATTTACAAAAGAAATATGTGCAGCATGTGATGTGGTGTGTGGAAGGAAGAGAAGACGGAGGGGGGTGCAAGGAACAGCATGGTGGACTGAAGAGGTGAAACAGGCTGTGGCACAAAAGAAGAAAGCATACAATGAATGGATGAGAAATAGGGGCGTGGAAGAAGTTGAGAGGCGGAAGAGAGAGTTATATGTGGAAAGAAAGAGAGAGGTGAAAAGATTAGTGAGAGAGAGTAAGAAGAGAGTGGATGAGGAATTTGGAAGGAATTTGAGTGTAAAGTGGAGGGACTGTAAGAAAAAGTTCTGGAGAGAAGTGAAAAGAGTAAGACAGGGTGGAAGTGAAGTTAGCAGGGGAGTGAAAGATAAAAATGGTAGATTACTAGTGGAGAAGGGAGAAAAAGTGAGCAGATGGAAAGAACACTTTAAGGAATTGTTGAACGTAGAGAATGGAAGTAATGCGAGTATAAGTGGCTGGGGAATGGCTGGGAGAAGGAGGGAGTTGAGAAGACAGGAAGAAATCAGCAGGATAGAAGTTGTGGAAGCAATGAAGAAAGTTAAATCGGGAAAAGCCCCAGGAATTGATGCAGTGTGTGGTGAAATGCTGAAGCATGGGGGAGAGATAGTAGTAGAATGGATGTGGAAGATGTGCAGATTGGCCTGGGAGGAAGGTACAGTCCCGGAGGATTGGAAATCAGGTATAATTATTCCCTTGTACAAAGGAAAAGGGGAAAAAGAAGTGTGTGGTAATCATAGGGGCATTTGTCTTCTTAGTATAATAGGAAAAGTGTATGGTAGGATACTTATAGACAGAGTTAGAGAAAGAACAGAGAAATTAGTTGGAGAAGAACAGGGAGGCTTTAGGAAGGGAAGAGGTTGTGTAGATCAGATATTCATTCTTAGATCTTTAGTGGAAAAGTTTCTAGAGAAGGGAAAGAAGTTGTATGCGGCTTTCATGGATTTGGAGAAAGCATATGACAGGGTGGATAGACAAGGATTGTGGAAAGTGTTAAGAATATATGGAGTAGATGGGAAGTTGTTGAATGCTGTGAAGAGTATGTACGATGGTGCGAAGGCTGCAGTGCGTGTGGATGGTGAACTAAGTGAATTTTTCTCTTTGAAAGTTGGTTTGAAACAGGGATGTGTCATGTCTCCATGGTTGTTTAATCTGTACATGGATGGGGTAATAAAAGAGATACAAGGTAGGGTAGTGGATGTTGGAGTGGCCCTGGTGAGAGAGGATAGTGTTTGGAAACTCCCTGTACTGTTGTTAGCAGATGATACTGTGTTGTTGAGTGAAGACGAAGGGGAGCTGCAAGGCTTGGTGGATGAGTTTGAGAGAGTGTGTAAGAAACGGAATCTGAAGGTGAATGTAGGGAAGAGTAAAGTAATGGTCTTTGAGAGAGGTGAAGTTAGTGAATGTACAGCGAGGTTGGATGGTGAGGAATTGGAAAATGTGAGTACGTTTAAGTACTTGGGTAGTGTGATGAGTAAGGATGGAGGTTTGGAGGGTGAAATGGTTGAAAGGGTACAGCAGGGAAGAAAGGTTGCTGGTTCTTTGAAAGCAGTGATAAGAAACAGGGAAGTTAGCATGGAAGTGAAAAAGTTACTACATGACAGTATTGTGATACCAACTCTAACGTACGGAAGTGAAGCTTGGACATTGTTGGAAGGACACAAGTCAAGAGTGAGAGCAGTGGAAATGAGTTATTTAAGAGGAGCCTGTGGAGTCACGTGGAGAGACAGGGTGACGAATGAGGATATAAAGGAGCGTTGTGGTGTGGATGTGGATGTGATAGGAAGCGTTATGAGGAACACACTGAGGTGGTTTGGCCATGTGGAAAGGATGGAGGGTGAAAGACTGACGAAGAGAGTGTATGTGAGTGAGGTGGAGGGGGGAAGAGGGAGGGGGAGGCCGAGGATGAGATGGAGGGATGGGGTGGAGAGGTATATGAGAGAGAGGGGTGGGAGTTGGGAGCAGGGCAGTGAAATGGCGGGGGACAGGGCGACTTGGAGGCGATTTGTCTGTGGCCACCCCAAACGGGATTGAGGCGTCTGGCAATAGATAGATAGATAGAATTGTAAGGGATACGAAATAAAGCTTTTGTTTGAATTAAATTCCATTAAGTTTTCATCAGTAGTGGGTTTATAAGGTAAGTTAGCCAACGAAGGGGTCGGTAATGTGGCCACAGGTCTGGCCTTGATAGCAGGTAGAATCTGCCTTCCCTAATCGTGTTTAATCAGTACTTGTATTGCGTTGAGATGGACAGAGGCTTAAAAAACGGCAAGTTAAAACCAAAGTCGCCAAATGGCGGTGAGGACGCTGGCACGTGTAGTTACAATGATGAACATGAAGGCATTGGTGCTGAAGTGGTGGATCAACCACACACGTCTGCACCAGTGACACAGACGTTAGGATCTTGTAAATCTGTGAGTGGAAAGGCCAAGAAACGTAAGATAAATGACTGCTTTATAGACTTTGTCTTTATGTCTGTTGGTGACGAAACCACTCCTGATTCGCAGTGTAGTGAATGTCATCAGGTACCAGCAAACACCCCTGATTCGCAGTGTGAGGAATGTCATCAGGTACCAGCAAACACTCCTGATTCGCAGTGTGGGGAATGTCATCAGGTACCAGCAAACACCCCTGATTCACAGTGTGGGGAATGTCATCAGGTACCAGCAAACAGCAGCCTGCGACCTACAAAGGTGAAGCAGCACTCGGAAACAATGCCCCATGAAGTAGTTGAGAAAAACAGTGATTATTTTAAATAGAAAACCGGACCAGTTGAAGAAACAAATATATAAAAAATTCAAGGCAAAATTATCTTTTATCTCCTATAGAGTATCTTTTGGATGAAGTGCTTCCCAAATATTCATAAATACGTTAATGAAAACAGCTTGCAGTTGGATGAAGGTTCAAGAAACTGCATAGTGAGCGTTTAAAGCAGTTAAAGAATATTTTGAGGGAATATTTTTCCAAAAAGTTAAACCATCTATTACGGCTGCTTAATCCATTAAGCCAATGGATTCAGGTTCTATAACAGATCAAACTCTGACAATAAAAGAACAAGAGCAGATAACTGACATTTCAACTGATCTCAGACTCAAAACAACATATAACAAGGGCTCTCTGTTTTCCTTTTGGGTAAAGCTCTTTCACGAGTATCCTGACATTACAGAAAGAGCTTTGAAACACCTAATGCCCTGCAGCTCTTTTGCAACAACGTTTCATTGTACAGCCAGCTTCTCACGCTACATAGCCACCAACTGCAATACAGAAATAAGTTGGATGCAGCACCTGATATGCGCCTGTAGCTAACGAGCATCATTCCAGACTTGATAGCCTCTGTCATCAAAAACAAGCCCACTCACCACACTAAAAACGGTAGACTCATGATGCTCTGTAATTACTTTTTGGTTGGGATCACTTTAGGATAAACTGTGTTGAAAATTAATGGGTTATTTGCAATACTATATATATATATATATATATATATATATATATATATATATATATATATATATATATATATTACATATACAGTGTGATAAGGGTTCCGACAAACAACAATGAACGAGAGGGTTCCAGTAGTTGTGTAGTTGTCAAAGTTTGGGAATTGCTGCTGTAGATGAAGGCTTAGTTTAACACAAGTCTTTTTCAGTGCAAGGAAAGGAAAGCGTTGAAGACGATAAACTTACAAAAGTGTTGTTCATCCCAGGCAAAATGCAAATCCGTTCATTACGAGACGCCTTAAGATATTGCTTTTGAAAGACTGAAGTCATAGGCAGAGGTAGCTAGATACTGAAGAATACATAGGCATTTGGGGTATACATAGGTCTTTATATAGGTAAATACTTACTGTTAACTCTGGTGTACACCCCCGGGTAGCGGCCATCGGCACACCCATACCCCCACGACACCACACCGATCTGCACCATGTGGGAGTCACCACCAGGGGTCACCAGGGGGCCACCAGAGTCACCCTGGGGAAGAAAAAAGCTTTACACACACACACACACACACACACACACACACACACACACACACACACACACACACACACACACACACACACCAGTCACTGTGGGGGAGGAAAGAGAGTGGGGGACTACAGGGCGTTTGTTCTACCATGAAACAGACTTGCAGACTTGAGGGCTGATTTGACTTGCAACCATGGAGACTCATTATGTCTTGGAAAGGAAAGGATCATCGAATGTTTTGGAACCACGACTCAGTTTTTAAGCTGTGTTTGTGGTCCAGCTGCGTCAGGTAAATTAGGGCCCACCATTGACTTTAAAATTGGCATTCTTGATCTTTTTAATGGACATGTTGTGTGTGCAAAAGTTTACACATGTAAGTGTGACCTAATTAATGATAAACGGCAACCAATATGTGATGCGCAGGGGGGTTGTCATGTTGATCTAGGGAACCGACAGACAGTGGCGCCAAACTAGGCTTGATAAAAGGAATTCACTCTCAGCCTTTCTCTTCAAGCACTTTTTGCTCGTATTCAAAGACTGAATTGTAACCATTTGAAATTTTTTCCAGTCGTAAATAGAGATAAGGATGCTTCAGATCCGAAGGTGGGTCAAGATCCATAAGTTGTGATTAATGAGAGAGAGAGAGAGGTATCGCACTCATTATGTACAAAATAATATCACGCTGGACGAGGAATACAAGTCAGCCGTGTATTATAGTGGAGATGGTTTGAAACATTACGAATGTCATCAGGCCCATCCTGTTTGACGGTTCTGATTCATTTATTTATTTGTTTATTACCGTTTACAGAACCTTCAAAATCAAGACGCTCATCATTTACTATGGATCAATTGTGTCAGTAACAAGACTACTTTGCTTCAGTTACTTTGCACAGTTACAGTTGTTGTTGTTTGTGCTGTTGTCGTTATTGTCTCTGGCTTTTCTGAAGCAAGAGCCCGGTGGACTGCTGGCTTAAGTTCCCTTCTGCAGCCCATCATCCTACTTTCGGGAAATGGGGAAGTAGTTGAGGGATGTTTGTTTAACTTGGCAGCTGAGCCGCCTGGTTATATCGGTGCCGCGACACGAAGGCGTATCATTCCAACACCACGTAGCAACAAAGGTCACAATCTCTGATGCACAGTGGCAAATGCAATAGTTGTCTTTGGTGTTATCCGTTAATATCACAACATCCCTCTACACTACAAGGACACATTTACTATACTCAGCTAATTTTAACCTGACAAAGAATCATAACCTGTTTCAGTTTAGTTCATGGCCAAGTGTAGTAAGACTGGAGGATACATCTGACATGTAACCAATGACACATTCCTACCTCATAATGAAGTCTTATTGAATTTCATACAACCACAACTTACTGTTCAAACTGTCTGTGTCTGGCAGTTCCGTGACATGCAAACAAACCGGCAATCACAAGAATCCCACATTGTTTTACACAGTTAAACTCCAGCCCAAGAACTCGGACATTACAAAAATTAGTACAACTATTTCACAAGATTGAACAGTAAGAGGAGTATATCTTTGTATTTATTATTGAGTATATTAACGACGAGCGAATACTGAGAGAGAGAGAGAGAGAGAGAGAGAGAGAGAGAGAGAGATAGAGATAGAGATAGAGAGAGAGAGAGAGAGAGAGAGAGAGAGAGAGAGAGAGCGCATCCCACCTGACACGAGTCCTTTCCACCCTGTTCTAGTCCGGCACAGATCATGTTGTTAGTAATCTCGCCGGGTCCGTACTTTTGGCTGCACCTGGCGTTGGTCATGGTTGGCACCGTCACCTCATTCAGCGACGGGGGTTGGTTCCCTCCTGAACAGGCAAAAGTTACTTTAAGTGAGGAAGTTTACCCAAGTTTATATGGGATTACAGCGGGTTAGATTAGGCTAGGTTAGGTTAAGTTAGGGTAAGTTAGACTAGGTTAGGTCCAAGATTAGAGCAGGCTAGGGTAGATGCACTTGACATTACGAGTATTGCAGGTTAGGTTAGGTTATGTATTAGGTAAGCTGTGTCTAAGATAGGAGAAGGCAACGGTGGATTCAATTGACATTATAGCAGGTTAGGTTAGCTTAGGTATGTCTAAGGTAGAAGCAGTCTAGGGTTGATTCATTTGACATTATAGCCGGTGAGGTTAGACTAGGCTGCTGACTCCCTGCTGACTTATTAAAAGTCAGGTCATGCTGACACTCGGTGCCCTGACCTGACTTGAGCGTGCCCCAGCCTGTGACGGTGGCCTGCACGTTGGCGAAGAGCTGTGATGGCGCCGGGAGACAGACGGGCGCCACCTTGTTGTCACTCTGGAACACCAGAGGCTCGGCCAAGCGGAGCAGGGCAATGTCGTTGTCCATTGTATTCTTGTTGTATTCAGGGTGAACAACAACCTGCAACAACAACTTATCTGCACCATCTATAATAATACCACATTCTGTTGTTATACATGCTACACTAGGACTAGAGGTTCAGCAAAGCAGATTATGGTAATGTTCTTCCTCGTGTTGTCGTTGGACCTCAGTTAAACCACAGTCTGTAACAACAACACTTCCTGCTCGTATAACTTAGACACCAACATGTTTACAGCACCACCAACACCTCCAGCTGTTATGCAAGGAACACAAGCACATGGGACACAATATAACCATATCTAAGCGTCATGCGATGCCACTACAGGTTAAATATCAGTGTCAGAATACGGAGTGTTTTCAGCGTTCTGTAGTGTTAGGTGCATGGAAAGCATTAATGACGTTGAATGTGTTGCATCTCTACGAATGTTCTAACAGACCCAACCCTATACAACCATATGCAATAAAAACATTGCTATGCGTTGTGCTGAGTCGTCTTAAAGATGACTGTGTATGTTGTACGGTTGGACAAGATGTCTATGACCTAAAACTGTTATGCCTGGATGATCTTGGTATTTCCAGGGAAAATGTTTACTTTGCCGTGACTGAAGTACCACCCTGGGACCACTGACTTGCCACCAGTAACACTATCCACGTAGCTACATAGTTAACGTTGCCTTCATCAGAGCACGCTTTGCCAAGGTGTGTTGTACGCCTTGTCCTGTATTGTGATCGGCGTAGCAGACTTTGTACCGCCTCAGCCTCAGTCATATATTATACAGTATTATTACTGTTTTATTATATGTCAATTTAATATCAACATAATTTGCACCAACACATACAAGAGGATACTGAGATCTGCAGAATAACTCTCACAGGAAGAGGTATCACAAAATCTTACAAACCACTACCAATACAACCCGGCGTCCCGCGTGGATTCATCAGCTCAGCACATAACACCACAGACGGCGTTACGGCACAACAGAAGCTAAACATACATGTGTAGCTGCCACAAAAAATGTTGCCAGCCACCATTATTATCATGAGGAGTTGACCTGGGAGTGGCAGGAGGGAAATACCGAGAACAAGGTAGAGTAACAAGTGGTGTACTATGTGTGACATCTGGGGATCCGTATCACCTATCCCTTAGCGATTTAGATTGAATAACTCACTTACACTTTCTCCTACATGCATTTTATATCGTTCTAATATCCACATCACTACTACTACTGCTACTACTACTATTATTACAACACCTACTACTACTACTACTACTACTACTACTACTACTACTACTACTACTACTACTTCTACTACTACTTCTACTACTACTACTACTAAAACTACTACTACTACTACTACTACTATTACTACTACTACTACTACTGCCACCACCACCACCACCACCACAACAACAACAACAACAACAACAACAACTGCTACTACTACTACTACTACTACCACCACCACCACCACCACTACTATTACTACTATTAATAATAATAATAAACAAAAGATCACTGACGTGCAGGATACAGGATGAACAGCTTAGAAATGCGTGTTACGAAGCATGCACAGCCATTTCGAATAAGATCGAACGTGCGACAGTCTGTAAGATAAACTGGTATCATAGATGTCGCTCATCCGTGGGTGGGACTGGTGTGTCGTGGGAGGAAAGGTCCTTAACGAGTAGTGACTATGGCAAGTTCAGAGTGTGTATGGGTGTGACACCATTGCATCGTACTAGTAAGGAAGGCTGGTGGTGTAACAGTACTTTATATAAGGAAGGGTGGTGGTGTAACAGTACGTTATATAAGGAAGGCTGGTGGTGTAACAGTACTGTATATAAGGAAGGGTGGTGGTGTAACAGTACTGTATGGAAGGGTGGTGGTGTAACAGTACTGTATATAAGGAAGGGTGGTGGTGTAACAGTACTGTATATAAGGAAGGCTGGTGGTGTAACAGTACTGTATATAAGGAAGGGTGGTGGTGTAACAGTACTGTATATAAGGAAGGATGGTGGTGTAACAGTACTGTATATAAGGAAGGCTGGTGGTGTAACAGTACTGTATATAAGGATGGGTGGTGGTGTAACAGGACTCTATATAAGGAAGGATGGTGGTGTAACAGTACTGTATATAAGGAAGGATGGTGGTGTAACAGTACTGTATATAAGGAAGGCTGGTGGTGTAACAGTACTGTATATAAGGAAGGATGGTGGTGTAACAATACTGTATATAAGGAAGGCTGGTGGTGTAACAGTACTGTATATAAGGAAGGCTGGTGGTGTAACAGGACTCTATATAAGGAAGGATGGTGATGTAACAGTACTGTATATAAGGAAGGCTGGTGGTGTAACAGTACTGTATATAAGGATGGGTGGTGGTGTAACAGGACTGTATATAAGGATGGGTGGTGGTGTAACAGTACTGTATATAAGGAAGGCTGGTGGTGTAACAGGACTGTCTTTAAAGAAGTATAGTTTTTTTTTTTTTTTTTTTATGTGCTCGACTCTGGGCATAAGCTTTCACAGCCTGCTCCCAAGGCCCAGTAGTCCTTCTACACATCATACACCTTTACATGTCACCACTTCGGCGCTAACACCCACCGTCCATATTGAATAATTGCTAGGGCTGTCCCATACAGGACTGGTGAATTGGTATTAGCGGGGGTATTTTTACATGTCGGCGGGTCTTCTGGTAGATCGGTTTAGTCTGCTTTACATTAAATTCAAATCCTTAAACTGTTCCCTGCCCCAGCGGGGATTTGAACCTGGGTCCGGTAGGATCGCAGGCCACCTCTCTACCGATTGAACCACCGCCGTGGTGTAACAGTACTGTACTGTATATAAGGAAATGTGATGGTGTGTCGTGGGCGGAGAGGTCGTTACTGAGTAGGGACAGGTAGGCAGACTTTACCTGAGCGATGGCACGACGTTTGGTGGCGGTGGTCTCAGTACTGGTCGTCCACTTGTGTTCACCAACCACCACCACATCATCGTTCACTGACCATCTGATAACACGCAAAGAACACACACCACAAGGCGTTAGTACTCACCTCAGTAACACACACACACACACACACACACACACACACACACACACACACACACACACACACACACACACACACACACACACACACACACACACACACACACACACACACACACACACACACACACACACACACACACACACACATATTTAAGATTCTGAGCACAGACACAAAATTCCGTTCCTTGAGAATTAACGTACACACCGGTATGAACAAATGAAGCCAACACAAAGCTTAACTGACCTAATTTCCTTCTAATGCTCATTTTCATGTTCTAGCTCCTTAACAAGAATTATAGCAGGAACTCCTCTTAGCTTTGCTCAACTGGGAAGTGTTGGGTCTGTATAAGTCCTGCTTTCCTGCCTCCCCTGCCTAATCTACAGTAACCAATCTGCTGTGCGTGCCTGCCTCGCTTACCAAACCTAATCTAACCTAGCCTCTGCTGCCTTACCTGTCAACACAGTGAGATGCGGTCAGGATCCAGTGATCAGCGATGGTACAGCCTCATCCTTCTCCCAGTGTTCCTCGCCTAACCCTTCTGCTTATCCTTCTTTCTCATCCTTCTGCCTACCCTCCTTGACTCACCCTTCTGCCTACCTTATCTTTCTCACCCACTTGTCAACACACTGAGCTTCACTGAGGATCCAGCAGCGAGGACACCGCCGCCACAGAAAGGTATCATGTCAAGCCCGCAGCTTCACCCACCTAACTTAACTCTTGCCTACCCCATCTTCATGACATAACCTAACGTACGTCTGTCGCTGCCTCCCTGCCTCACCCAGCTGACCTAACTCAACGG
>NC_136979.1:13937002-14052002 GCF_032717465.1 Coenobita brevimanus | reverse complement strand
AACGATGATAATGATGATGATGACCTCCTGTTGAGATATAACTATTGCCTCATCTAGTGAATTTTATTCATTATTTGTGATGATTATTTTAAGAGCGAATTAGGGATGAGATGATGACAATGATAAGATGGCAACCTCGTGTGGCCAGATAAGTGTTGCTTCAGACAGCGAGTTTGCCTACTTGTTGGTGCTGCATTAATATCTGGAGCTGGCATCTTATGTATTATATCGTCGTTATATGCTACCTCTTGATTATATTTTCCCGTTATAGTGTGTAGAGAAAATTATGGACGAAATATCTGTTAAAGCTGCGTTGTTGACAATAAAGAGAATCTGCCAGCTTTCCAGTTTACAGTACCAGTTGTATATAATTGTAACGATAGTTTGCAGTATATTCCTTGTATATAACAAGGATTGTCTGTATTTTAAAAAGTCATCAAAGGACAGCAAACCAGGGGGAGTACTGGCAGAGCGCAATATTCATGCCCTGCAACTGGTTTAAGGGCTGAACATTTGACTTTGCATTGTGGCCTTAACTGTAGACCAACTTTTATTATAAGAGATTTACTTCATCAAAGCCAGACCCTCAGTTTTTCACTAAGATTGGTCCGAATCGGTTGAAAACTGTTGTAACTATTTCCTTGCACCGTAACCCTTGACTAATTGTTCTTTTGCCTGACCTTCAAAGTTTTCATCAAGCTGGGCCGAAAATGACTATAAGCTGATTGAGTTATTGGGTCAAACATTTGACCTTGATATATGACCTCAACTTTCGACTGATTGCTTTCCAAATCGAACCAACTTAGCCTGGCTTTCTTTCACCAAGTTCGGTCTAAATGGGATAAAAAAATATCCATATGACTTCGCCATGTGACCTACCATTGTAAAAATAATATGTCAAATCCTGGGAACAACCTAAACCCTTCCACCAAGTTGGGTCCATGTTGGGTGATTTTTTGAGGAGTTATATTCTTCACAAATTGCATGGCACACACACACACACACACACACACACACACACACACACACACACACACACACACACACACACACACACACACACACACACACACACACACACACACACACACACACACACACACACACACACACACACACACACACACACACACACACACACACACACACCATACTGTGGTGGCTACTGACTTAATAAATATCAACAGTGGACAGAGGGCGTCTCACCTTCCTTCAGGGCGCCCCAGCCGGTCACAACGGCGGTCATGCCGCTGTATGTTTTGCCGGCGGTGGGCAGGCAGGCCGGCTTAACAAGGTCGCTGAGGGTGATCCTCCTTGCCAGCTTTAACACAGCAATGTCGTTGTCCAGCGTGTTATCGTCGTAGCTCTCGTGGTTGATGATCTGCGCTACAGCCACTCGCTGCTGTGCGCTGGAGGGCGACTTGACGTTGTGGGCACCAACCAGCACCTCGGCCTTGATGTTGTACTGCTCGATCCTGCACCACACAAGTTCAGTTACCTTAGGTTAAGTTAGTTTAGGTTAGGGTACGTAAATCCCTTCCAGTTACTGACAAGGAAAGCATCCAAAAATTCTCCCATATTACGGCAGGTCATTACCACAGCGAAGTCCTTTATAGATCATTACTGTTAATACCAGACACTTGTTGTGTTTGAGAGATAATTGTCGACATGTAGGAGTTAGATATATTAACCCGAATAATGTATTCCTAGTGCCAGGTATCAAAGATCATATGGTACTAATTCCAGACAATGATATATGACTATAAATAAAACAGAAACGGGAAAGAAGAACAGGATATCGACAGGTAAAGGGAAAAAAAAAAAAAAAACAATAAAACAATGACAAGACATTATGTAGATAATTTATAGCTTCAAAAACGAATAAAACCTTTGAGAGACAGTATAAAACTAAATGTCATGCAAAACACCAACTCAAATTATAAACAACATTAGACGGTCAATAGAAAGGGTCCGGAGATTCAGTTAAAACATCAGCTAAAAGAAGAAGGACAGGCAAGACAACAGATAAGGAAAACACTGACGACTAACAGCATTATAAAGGACACAATCCCCCGAGACGGGAACGGGTAAAAATTATAGAGCAACACTGCAAAAGTATAGTCGAATATACAATTAAATGTTTATAACACTAGTGAATAAAAAAAAACTATGACTTCATGAATAAAATGAATAAACAAGATACAGTTCAATACTTCTGTATTTCCACGTCAGCTATCACTATCTGTCATATGCAAAATTCAGAAGTTGAAGCAAATCGTCAAACTGCTTCAGTCTAACTGCATTATAGGCAAGGGGGATTTATAAGTAGGCTGTTGAAATGATGTGCCTCTCTGAACCAAATCTAAATTTCTAAATTGCATTGCGTACTAGAAAAATATATTTTTGATGAAAGTGTTTACAGGAATATAACAGTGGGCTTCTGTCTGCACAACGGACATTTTATTCTACAGTAGCAACGTATGGCGATATATAATAGGTTAGTGTTTGCTCAGCCGACAGCTTTGATGCAAAAGTATGGCAATCCCCTCCCTTCCCATGCCCAGCGTGTGAAGAAGCGTTCGGGCCGCCAAAGGCGAGTAATCACACAGTGATACCAAACAGAAATAATTAGGATAAGCGCTAACTGAAGTTCAGAACGCGGTAAACTAAAGGTGAAGAGTTTAAAATTTCGCGTTATACTGCATTTCAAAACCCGCTAGATATTGAAGAAAGCTTCAGGCCTGAATATTTGCACAGCTGACAAAGTTCTATGAAAGAGAAGTAAAGTGACGGTAATACTAGACTACTGTCTGGTTTGCACAGCCTTCTCACTGTAGAGAGGACAAGGAAGTTTGGTGCTTAATTTTTATGACACTATCACGCATGTCACCAAATAATCTCCTCTTCACAAACTCTTCAGTCTGTAGAAATGTTTGGAAAGTATAATCTCGTATTTATGTTGACACTTGCCAGCCTCGATATAGTTTAAACCGCGATGGACTAAACCTCGGAATAAACGCCACAGCGGATCAAGCCCTCGATCGGGATACCTGTGATCTGGGTTTATGCTGTAATCCAGGGTTTAAACAAGGGATAAGGTTAAAAACCGAGACTTGAATTTGAGTCTTAGATTCTGCTTAAGGGAGAACTGTCGAAGTGTACTGTGGGGTACTGAACGTGACTGCGATCAGAAACCAGGATGTTGATCGTTAAAATCCTCGATCCTGTATCAGTATTTGAAGTTACGCCTTCCCTCATGCAAACCTTTGTACGATAAGGAAATTACACAATATTGTGACATTTTACAGAGTTTAGGGGTTCTCCAGTAATTTTTATTATACGGTATGAGTTAATTCATGTGACATATGCCACAATATATTTAAGATGGCAAATCAGATGACGAGAAAAAACAAGAATATCACGGGTGAGCAGTGTTTGAAGAATAATGAAGGAAAGGTAGTGGACAGTGAGGATATTAAAGACCTCTGGAGAAAACATTATAACCAACTGCTGAATGAGGAAGGTTTGGAGTCATCAGATCCAATGTCTGGCCTTTGACCTTCGATTGATGCTGCTACTGTGAGCAGGGCAATAGGCAGAATGCAGGTGGGGAAGGCAGTAGATGTGTTTACATTGACTGCTGAAATACTGAAGGCCTCAAGAGGTGTGGGAAAGGGTTTGGTTACTGAAGTGATTAATACGATTATTATTATATACGTGTGTTCTTCCAGATGAGTGGCTGAAGTGTGACCATAAATGTGTACAAAGAGAAGGGTGATGCACAGGAAAAAGGAAGTTATTGAGGCAACCTGTGGTCCAGATGATGGTGGTAATGGAGAGATCTAGAAGGTATGATTTGGGAAACAACGAATATTTGGATCTATCAGGCAAAGGGACCACTGAGGCTGAATTCATTGTTCGACAGCCTCAGGAAAAATATGTAGGAGAGAAAAGGGAATTGTACTTTGATTTTGATTTGGAGAAGGCCTTTGATAGAGTTCCCAGGGAGGTGGTGAAGTGAGTAATGAGAAAGCTTGGGATGGAGGAGTGGCCAGTTAGAGCAGTTATGGCTATGTATGTGGGTGCTCGCACACAGGAGTGAGTGAAAGGAGATTTGAGTGATTTTTCTGTGAATGTTGGTGTGCATCAGAAGTCAGTCTTGAATCTCATATTGTTTGCCATGGTGCTTGAAACTCTCCCACGTGACTTCAGAAATGGACTCCCATGGGAAATAGTGTATGCTGATGACTTGGACTTGGAGCTTACTGCAGAAAATGAAAGGGAGGCAGAGGAAAGATTTAGGAGGTGGTGAGACAGAATGAGACACAAGGGTATGAGAGTAAATGTGTATAAAACAAAATTTAAATCTGGTGCTGCTGGCAGCAGTGTCAAAGCAGAGAGAGTGTGGCAGTGCGGTTTGCCACAAGGAAGTAGGAAGTAACTCCATCTTATTTAGTATTTGTGATACGTGGGTGAATAAGAGATGTAGTGGTATTAGAGGTAGACTGTGAGATAATGTTGATTCGTGTATGCAGTGTGTCCGGGATAGATTTGGAGATCGACAGGTGTGAAAGGACTGATCTTGCCGGTGAGTCTCTTGATGTGTGGAAGAGTTCCCCTACATGGGAGACATGTTATGTCCTGGAGGTGGAGCTGGAGCTGGCTTTATGGCAAGAGTGAGGAGTGGTTGGTGGAAGTTATGGGAGCTGTTGTCTCTCTTTTATTTTTGTGCAAGAAAGAAGGAACCAAAGGCCACAAGCCCGAAAATTGTTCCCTCACACACACACAAAAAAAAAAATCAGACAACCAAATACAAGATCCGTTCATATCGAGATGCCTGGACAAAATGCGTTTGAATGCCTGGAGATCATAGGCAGTAGGAAATACAGACACAGGGAGACAGTTCCAGAGTTCATCTGTTGCGTACATGAAGGATTGCGAGTAACGGTTAACTCTTGCATTAGTGAGTTGGACAGAAAATGGATGAGAGTTTGTTGCTAAACTGGTGCTACATGCCCGCCGTAGTGATGGAGGATGCAAGCAGACAGTTCAGTGGAGCTGTGACCATTGAAGTAGCGATAGATATGAGATAAAGATGCAACAGTGTGGCGAAGAGACAGAGGTTGAAGAGAACCACTAAATGGAGGAGAGTTAATGAGACGAAAAGACTCTGACTCCACCTTGTTGAGAAGAGCTGTATGTGGCAAGCCTTCTCATACATAAGAGTTGTACTCCACACAGGGGCGAATAAAAGCCGTGTATAAATTCAACAACTGTGCAGGGGTAAAGAAGGCACGGAGTCGGCTTAGCACATATAATAGTAAGAAAGCAGATTTTATAAGAGAGGTAATATGATCTTTTCAAGATTAATCTGAAGAGAATGAAACCCTATCTGAAGAGAATGAAACCCCAAGCATGTTTGACGACGATGCAGAGTTGAGGTGAATATTGTTAAAAATTAGAGGATACTCCTGCAGAAGACTTTGTTGGGCTGAATGATGTGAGAACTGAGTTTTTGATGCATTAAAAACAAGATTACTTTTACCCCAGTCGGACATACTGTATGAACCAAGTCAGACATTAGGTGTGCCACAGGCACGTCCCTGAATATGAGGCCTGGGGAGGCTAGGTTTACGACTGAAGAGTTTAGAGGAAGGATGGGACTGGAGTGTATTGGTGGTGTGATGAGTGGTAGACTGAGATGGTGTGGACATGTGGAGACTGGAGGACGATAATTGGTTGCGGTAAATGAGAAACGTTAGCGTAGGGGGTAGAGATATGAGAGAGGTACCGTAAAAGTCCTCGGATGAGGTCATAGAGTGTGACCCCAGGGCTATAGGTACTGAACTGGAAGGCTGTCAGAGACCGAGCAGCGTGGAGAGCCACCATTAGGTGACCAAGGCCAGCGCAAGCAAGCATGTTGGAACCTTTATATGACGACGAGGACGACAACACATCATATTCAGCAATATTAGGTAGGAAGGAGGCGTCTCATAGTCTCTCAAGCTGATGAAAACTGGGGCCCCCGTATTAGCTGGTGCGGAGGAAGTGTAGAGATTCTTAACAGCTTAGGTCTGAGGACACCTTTTTTTCTATTATTATTGTTATCCACTGAGTGTTTGTATCCATCCAATGAAAGACATTTGGAACTTAAAGAGTATAGTCTTCGCTAACCCCTTCAGTACTGAGGGGCTCTCCTAAACAGAGTATCCCCTTCCAGAAAAGGCAAACAAATAATAAACCATAGGGCTAAGCCATCGGACTGAAAGAGTTAAGCCCTCTTGAATTAAAATGCACAACCTCTTCAGTGCACGGCGGGAACAGCTTAGAGATTGTTGTGTTGCGGGACCACAGAAAACTTAGCTGTTACCAGCCACCAGCAGTCAACCACCAGCACTTCTGCTTGCTATGGCTAGTGTAGTGCAGGCCAGTGTAGCATAACGTAACGTAGATTAGTGTTGTGTGGTGTGGTGTGGCTCAGTATATTGTGTAGTTCACTAAAGTCGTGTAGTGTAGTACAGTGTGGTGTGGTGTACTGTGGTATGGCATGGTGTTGTGTAGTGTGGTGTGGTGTAATGTGTTGTGGTGTAGTGTGATGTAGTGTAGTATGGTGTAGTGTAGTGTAGTATAGAAGTACATACTCAGCCCCACAGCGGGCGACAATGACAAGTCAGATGGTAGTGTAAGGAGGCACTGCCAAAAGCAATGCTGGTAGACAGCAGTGCCAGGTACCACCAAAGCTGCCTACAACGGATAGTGTAGTGTAGTGTAGTGTAGTGTAGTGTAGTGTAGTGGTCTTGTGTAGTGAAGTACTGTATAGTGTAGAAGTACTTACTCGTCTCCACAGTGCTCAATGGTGACAACTCTGTAAACGGAGGCGACGCAAAAGACAGTGTTGATGGACAATAGTGAGAGTGCCACCAACGCTGCCTACAACTAATAGTGTAGTGTAGTGTAGTGTAGTGTAGTTTAGTATAGTGTGGCGTTGTGTGGTGTGCTGTGGTGGTTTGTGCTGTAGTGAAGAGTAGTGTAGAAGTATTTACCTAACTCCACAGAGCGCGGCGATGACAAAGTAGATGTCGTTATGTACTGAGGCGCCACAGAAGACAGTATTGGTAGACCACTATACCAGGTACTACCAACGTTGCCTACAATGGGCAGTGTAGTACAGTGTAATGTAGTGCAATGGAGAGTAGTACAGTGTGCTGTTATGAGCTGTGCTGTTGTTTAGTAAAGTGTAGTGTACAAGTACATACAGTGGGCAGTGTAGTACAGTATAATGTAATGCGGTGGAGTTTAGTACAGTGTGCTGTTATGAGCTGTGCTGTTATGTAGTAAAGTGTAGTGTACAAGTACATACAATGGGCAGTATAGTACAGTATATTGCAATGCGGTGGAGTTTAGTAAAGTGTGCTGTTGTGAGCTGTGCTGTAATGTAATAGAATGTAGTATAGAAGTACATACGCAACTCCACAGTGCGCGGCGGTGATAACGTAGAGATCGTTGTATACGGAGGCGCCACAGAAGACAGTGTTGGTACCCGCCACCACCAGCGCCGCCTGCCACGGGTACTCATTCACCTGGGTGTTCTGTCCACCCACGATCCGCTCTACTCGGTTCACGGTTCCACACGACGCTGCAAACACACAATGAACGGTTAAGATTAATGCCTGGCGACTGCACGAGCCTCATTAAGGTACTGAGGACCCAGTGAAGAATATAAAGCTGGAGGCAGTTGACAAGAGGCAAAGTAGTGTTTAATAATCTTAACATCTGCATGGAAAATGAGACTGGCTCAACACTTGGTATTAAGTTCTGTATTTTAAGCGGCACAGAAAACTTCACAGCACTTCTTTCTCAGCGCAAACCATACTACGCCTTAACTTTCTCTTGTATTCTCTGTATGTCATTTTGATGTCGATATAATGTAGTACACATCCATTATAGACAAGAGGATATTGAGGTGTAATGTATAAGTCACTAATGGAAAGATGTTACGAACTCTGCTATGCCACTTAGAGTACAACCTCAAATTATTTCATTTTTATGCATAACACCATAATCACATTGAGACAAACAAACCCCTAATTTTTTAACGATAAGTTGCAAAGCACGTGATGAGACAGAACATGTCTGGCCTGGCTATACCGTTGCTAACAGCACTAGTAATGTGGGATGCAGGCTATACCGTTGCTAACAGCACTAGTAATGTGGGATGCAGGCTATACCGTTGCTAACCGAATCCAGTAATGTGGAATGCAGGCTATACCGTTGCTAACCGCACCAGTAATGTGGGATGCAGGCGCGTCAACATGGTGGCTCGCTTTCCCTACATTGTGATTAAAGATTTAACACTGGAATGTGGTGACATCTTTTGTTGTTTTAGTCTTCCTCCATCACAACTTTGTTATTCAGCTTTGCAGAGGGTTAATGAAGGCCATGTCTTACTCTTACAGTGAAATCAGTCCCTCGTAATGTGAATAAAACTGTCTGAAGGCAGCAGGAATGAGATTTATTACTACGTCATCAGACTGAAGATGTCAACCATCTGAATACGCTGACGTCATTTCATTTACTGCTTTTCTCAAGACGATTTTGTTCGGCTTTAGAGACACTTTTCGAACTGGAAGGGTTACATAAAACCTCATATAAACTTATCATTATTATAGGATACTCTTAGTCTGAATGAAGTCGACTGGAAGCAGCAAACAAGATATACAAAAGGTCATCATTCAAGAAAAAGCCATTAATTACGATGACGTAGTTTTCATGTTATTCTTTCAGATGCTGTTATTCAGTTTACAAGAGACTATTCGAACTGCAGGTTTGGATATAGCCTCATTTAACCCCAGTAGCAAGAAATATATTTCCTACACCAAATAAAACCAGAAAAGTGTACTTTGTGAGCGCGTGACGAGCGAGCGAGCGCCAGATTATCACAACTTCCCTCTAATTTAAAACTAAAGCAGAATTTCCGATATTTTAATGCTTTAGTTTATGCCAAACGACAGAGTGTTATGATGGAATATTAATGTTTGTAAAACTTGATTTCGTAATTGAGGGGTTCACCGACTACAGCCGAACACTCCCTTGGAAAACTCGAGACTCCAAGGGGTTCCTGCTCCTTTATGGGTGAGTTTTTAGTTGACAACAAAATTTATTAAATGACTATCACATGCTGAAAGAATTTCAAATCTAATTCACATAGGAGTAAAGTTATTAGCGTCTGCTTAGCGTGACGGTCGGGTCGGGCCGGCCATTCATTTCCAAACTTTACGGAGAGTAAACATCACTTGCTGGCTTCGCTCTCTCGCCCGTAATCAAGAGGTAGCAAAACTAAGTAATACGCCATTGGATTCAGTGTTTTAATAGATATGTGGGCAAAGACGCCTTGCTGCCTCGTAAAGTCTCACCTTAACTGGACATCAGCGTCTGGAGATAGCAAGAGTGCGTTATAATAAAACGGGATTGGACTGAAGAAATTTAGGGTCATTATTCTAAGCAGCATTAAACATTTGGCAGCACTTCTTTCTTTGCAATGTACTGTGTATATTCCACCTACATAGCCTCTTGCATGTCACTCATACAACCTTAATCGGTGTTAAAAAAATCTAAAAATAATACACATAAGAGTCACTATTAAAATACATCTGACTAAACAATTGGAAGAGGAAGAGGTGTTACAAAATCTGCCAAGCCAAGAATCTTATTCTTGGTGACATAGTTTTAACACTTTGTGTCAGCGACTTATTACGCACAGTACACCTTCATATTCTCTTTCATTATGCTTATATATTTTATTACCGACACAGTTTGCCTGAGGATAACATACAAAAGGGTACTGAGGTGTAATGTGCAGAATGAATCACTATGGAATATGTGCTACCAACTATCCCCACTTAAACGAGAGTAATAGAGAAGCCGTGTACATGTCACTTACCACACTGAGATGTGTTGGGTTCAACGGTGGTGCCAGAAGAACCGCCTGAAAAATACAACATATCACTGACTCTCTCTCTCTCTCTCTCTCTCTCTCTCTCTCTCTCTCTCTCTCTCTCTCATTTATAGTAGAATTTATTATCACCACTGAATTCTGTTATATATGTTTTGGGGTAATGCAGGTAAGCTTCTTAAAAATCAGTGGAGGTGTGGACGTACCAGTGAGTTGAAGTGAACCTGAGGGACACTGTGAACTGATGGTTCACATGAGGACAGTGTACGGCCCGGGAACTATAGAGTACATAGTGACTCATATAATGTGTCCCGTATCTTGTGTGCTGCGGGGACGGCTCAATCTGATGGTATCAGGTGAAGACACAGACATTCACGCTGTTTTGTGAAATCCTTGATCAACCATGCAGTCAGTAGCCGAAAAGATACAAACATTATAAACCATGAAAAGGGTGATGGGAAGTATAAAATCATGCTGGGTACACACTATTATCGCCGACTAAACTGTCTCAGCAAAACACGAGAGTTTTTCCAGTCAGGGACGAGGGATGCGTAATATATGGAGCAGCCTGTATAATGGATTAAGCAAGAAAACGGCAATTATTATGATATAGTAAGCTATGTCAGGTGAGGCTGTAATTATCGAGGAAATTTACGATCATTCCCCTGCCGTTATTATGAGATGTTGGGTATGCGGCCTGAAGACGTGTCTGGCTCAGGGAAGATGAACACCCTTCTCTGCACAGTCCCTGGTCACCGATGGGCAAGGTGTAGCACCAGTTAGCCCGCCGAAAGGTAGTAGGTGGATGGCTACCTTTGTCTCAGGAGGCATTACCTCCGAGCTACATGAAATAAGCAGCACATGAACGAAAACTGGGTCAAGTGAAGGTGAAAGAACTCTTAAAAACTTTCAGTGGCTTCAACTCCCAGATATTGATTTGTAGGAAGAACAAGAGATACGGCAATTTTCTTCACTCTCCTTGTCTTTACCACAAAACAATTTTCTCGAAAAAATTATGCTTCTCTAATCAATATGTGTTTATACAAAAAGGACATGGAGACTCAAGATTTTGTACAATCTTCTCGTCGTTCCTGCAAAAATAAATCTCATTTACTACAGGAATTACTGATGACAACATTGTTTGTGACTGCCAGTTCAGAGGGTGCGACTAACTCCAGGTTTTGACCACATACCTAAATTACACCACATTAATGTTTATAACACACTTGGCCCCTTCAGTCCCATGTAGTAGTATTTTATTGTAGGAGACAACTTCATCAAGCTTTGTAGGTAACGATTTCAAGGGATTAATGAAGGCTGTATCTAACTCCTCCAGTTAGAAGAGTCTGTGTAAGTTTAATAAAATCGTCTGCAGACAGAGTAAATTACACATTACATCATCGGCTGAAGGGAAAGCAGCCCGACACTTTCACAACACACTTCAATCATTTCTAAATCACACTTTATTTAAAATCTACTTAAACTAACTAGAGGCTTCATTCACCCATTTAAATAATACTTAAATCACGTTTGTTTCTAAATCACGCATAAACTTACCAATGGCTTAAATCACACACATAAATCACACAATTTTAACCTGGATGTCATCTCAACCCAGGCCATACAGTCACACAGAAATCACACTAAAATCAAACTTAGATTACATTTAACTTCAGATCACAGCTACACACTCCAGAGGCGTTAACCACACACTTAAATTACATTTAAAACACACATATTCTAGAACACTCTTATACTGGCCAGAGGCGTTAACCACACACTTAAATTATACTTAAAACACACATATTCTAGAACACTCTTATACTGGCCAGAGGCGTTAACCACACACTTAAATTACATTTAAAACACATATATTCTAGAACACTCTTATACTGGCCAGAGGCGTTAACCACACACACTCAAAACACACATATTCTAAAGCACACTTATACTGGCCAGAGGCGTTAACCACACACTTAAATTACACTTAAAACACACATATTCTAGAACACTCTTATACTGGCCAGAGGCGTTAACCACACACTTAAAATACACTCAAAACACACATATTCTAAAGCACACTTATACTGGCCAGAGGCGTTAACCACACACTTAAATTACACTTAAAACACACTTATATTCAAATCACACTTAAACTCACCCGAAGCCTTAACCACACACTTAAATCCCTTGGCGTTTCTCCACCTGTTGGTCTTGAAGATGGCATTTAGGCTGCCACTCTCGCTCTCAGCACTCACAGTCACCTTCCCACAGTACCTGAGAGAGAGAGAGAGAGAGAGAGAGAGAGAGAGAGAGAGAGAGATTAAGAGTGTGTTTTGATTGCCAGTGTCACTCCTAGCACTACCCGTCATTTTCACAATGTACTCTACCTGAGATAAGTAGATAGATCGACAGATAGATAGAGAGAGAGAGAGCTGGGGGATGTTGCCAATCTTTGTCTCAGGGCTCACAAACCCTTTCCTCTGTACCTGTGACAAACAAACGTTGTTGGTTACATCGTGAAACGCGTTTGGAACACCTGTGTAGGACTTCCTAAGAGGTGAGGTCCATTAAGCCCCCACGCGAGCGTTCTTGTGTGTGTGTGTGTGTGTGTGTGTGTGTGTGTGTGTGTTCCCTCCTTCTTTCCTTCCTTCCTCTTCTGTCGTTCTTTCCTTCATTCTTTCCTCTTCCTTCTGTCTACGGGTGACTCTACACTGAGTGACAAGCTAAACGGTTTCCTGTACACCAGGAAACCATTTACTACGCTAGGTGGCAATCATAAAAACAAATTATGGCGCCTTGTGGTTTAATGGGTAATTAGCAGCCCCAATCGGATTGAGCCTGTGAAGGTTTCTATCCAAGGGGTGGTTGGGTTTGTTGCTAACGTACTGCCATTCAGGGATGAGTGAGGCTGGTCACTTTCATCTTAAATGTCAGGACCAACTTGCTTAGCCCCGGGCTCCTACGCTCCTCATTGGGCAACACAGGATATAACGATGATAACAATGCGTGTGTGTGTGTGTGTGTGTGTGTGTGTGTGTGTGTGTGTGTGTGTAATCTGGGTTATGTTTTGTGTATTATATGCTAATTTTTTTCCCTGAGTAAAGATACACTCTTTACCAGTGTCCAAACCAAAGTACGTCACCAGACCTACTATGGCTGCTTCCTAATAAACACCGTCACACTGCCAAGCCCAATTGAAGTAGGAGTGAGGCGTAGGCATAAAGAGACACACTGTCTAATATTTACTCTGCTGAACTTCAACTCTTTTCAGGTCTTCCATCACAGCACTCTTTGGCCTCCCCTCCCAAGTACTAATTGCGCGGCTGAATATACGATTAAATATTGGTTACTATGACTTACAACCCTGTATTTTAGCCGTACCACCAAATGTGTGTGTGTGTGTGTGTGTGTGTGTGTGTGTGTGTGTGTGTGTGTGTGTGTGTGTGTGTGTGCATTAAGTTGTGGGACTGAGAGTGGACAGGTGTTCAAAACAAAAATGTTGGTCACTACTTTGGACAGAGGGTCACTTACTTCTTGTTAAGGGAGTTGCCGTCACTGAGCTGAAGGTAGTCCTTTTTGCAGCCCCTGGACTTCTTCACGATGAACGGCCCACACGAGATGGACAGACTGGACCCAGCTGACTGGGCCTGAGTGGGTTAGTGGTGGAGTGGGGTTGGTGGAGGAGAGGGATTAGTGTGGACTGAAGCTGGTGGAGTGAGAATAGTGGTGGCGTGGGATTATTGGTGGACTGGCTTCAATGATGGAGCGGGGTTAGTGGTGGAGTGGGGTTAGTGGTGGAGTGGGGTTAGTGGTGGAGTGTGGTTAGTGGTGGAGTGGGGTCAGTGGTGGAGTGTGGTTAGTGGCGGAGCGGAGCTAGTGGTGGGGTGAGTTAGTGTTGTGGAGTTAGTGGTGGAGTGGGTTTTGTGGTGAAGAAGAGATAGTGGTGGACTGAGGTTGGTGGTGGAGTGAGATTGGTGGTGGAGTGGGGTTGGTGGTGGAGTGGGACCGGTGGTGGAGTGAGATTGGTGGTGGAGTGGGGTTGGTGGTGGAGTGGGACTGGTGGTGGAGTGGGGTTGGTGGTGGAGTGGGACTGGTGGTGGAGTGGGACTGGTGGTGGAGTGGGGTTGGTGGTGGAGTGGGACTGGTGGTGGAGTGGGACTGGTGGTGGAGTGGGACTGGTGGTGGAGTGGGGTTGGTGGTGGAGTGGGGTTGGTGGTGGAGTGGGACTGGTGGCGAAGTGGGACTGGTGGTGGAGTGGGGTTGGTGGTGGAGTGGGACTGGTGGTGGAGTGGGGTTGGTGGTGGAGTGGGACTGGTGGTGGAGTGAGATTGGTGGTGGAGTGGGGTTGGTGGTGGAGTGGGGTTGGTGGTGGAGTGGGGTTGGTGGTGGAGTGGGACTGGTGGTGAAGTGGGACTGGTGGTGGAGTGGGGTTGGTGGTGGGGTGAGACTGGTGGTGGAGTGGGGTTGGTTGTTGTATGGGGGATAGTGACGTAGTGGGGATAGTGTGGAGTGGACAGTGTTAGAGAGGTTGGTGGTGCAGTGGGGTTTTTGATGGAGTAGGGTTAGTGACGGAATGGAGTTTTTGGTGCAGTGGGGTTAGTGGTGAAGCGGGTTTAGTAGTGGAGTGGGTTTAGTGATGGAGTGGGGTTAGTGGTGGAGTCGGAGATTTGAGGAAGAGTGGGGTCAGTGGTGCAGTGGGATTTGTAGCAGAGTGGAGTTAGTGGCGGAGTGGGGTTAGTGGCGGAGTGGGGTTAGTGACGGAGTGGGGTTAGTGGCGGTGTGGGGTTATTGACGGAGTGGGGTTAGCGGCGGAGTGGCGAAGTAGGGTTAGTGACGGAGTGGGGTTAGTGGCGGAGTGGGGTTAGTGGCGGAGTAGGGATTGTGGCGGAGTGGGGTTAGTTGCGGCGTGAGGTTGGTGGCGGAGTGAGGTTGGTGACGGAGTGGGTTTTGTGGTGGATTGTGGTTAGTGGCAGAGTGGGGTTAGTGAAGGAGTGGAGTTTTTGGTGGATTGGGGTTAGTGGTGGAGTGGGTTTAGTAGTAGAGTGGGGTTAGTGGTGGAGTGGGGTTAGTGGTGGAGTGGGAGATTTAAGGTAGAGTGGGGTCAGTGGTGCAGTGGGATTTGTGTCAGAGTGGGGTTAGTGGCGGAGTGGGGTTTGTGGTGGATTGGGGTTAGTGGTGGAGCGGGTTTAGTAGTGGAGTAGTTAGTGGCGGAGTGGGGTTAGTGGCGGCGTGGGGTTAGTGACGGAGTGAGGTTAGTGACGAAGTGGGTTTTTTGGTGGAGTGGGGTTAGTGGTGGAGTGGGGTTATTGGCGGGGTGGGTTTTTTGGTGGAGTGGGGTTAGTGGTGGAGTGGGGTTAGTGGTGGAGTCGGAGATTTGAAGGAGAGTGGAGTCAGCGGTGCAATGGGGTTAGTGGCGGAGTGGGGTCAGTGACGGAGTGGGTTTTTTTGTGGATTGTGGTTAGTGGTGGAGTGAGGTTAGTGACGCAGTGTGATGATGGAATGGGGTTTGTGGTGAAAATGGGTTATGTTAGTGACGAAAAGGGTTAGTAGGGTTTTCTCAGAAGTGAAGATAATGGAGTTGGTTTGTGTTACGGCTGGTGAAGTTATTGGAGTTGATATATATTTTTTCTACATGCAGGATATTGATTAAAGATATTATTATACCAGTGAGATGCTGACGCACAGGTCACTTAACACATTCAGTTGGATGCCATATTTTTCATATTATTCTCGCCATGGTCACATGATTCCAATCTGCATCAGAGAGACGGTTTGAAGCTGTAGCTTTACATATCCTCTTCACTACTAAGGGTGTTTCCTATGCCGAATAAATTCATCTGTCCAAAGGAGGCACAGAATAAGAAAAGGCGTCATTGCAATCGAGGGGTTACCTCAGTGGCTGTCTAAACCTTTCCACATATTTCATCCCTTACTTTCCCGTAGCTACAAATAACACGTGGAATAAGGTTAGTTCGTGGAAAGGGGATGGTAAGAACTTTTTTTTTATAATATTTATTGTCTTCTTTCCCGAAAATTTGCCTTCCATCCAAATTGACTAGCATCATATCCTAATGATAATCTGTTGTTATAACAACAGATTATCATTAGGATATGATGCTAGTCATAGAGAAATGATACAATAAAGATGTTGAGCCGTAGCATTGTCTATTTCCGCCACCGAGTTCCATGAACCAAGTTACAAAAAACTAAAATCTCGGCCAAATTAAACTGTCGGTAATTTACTATAACGTGATACTTGTCACTCGCCGAAGACGACCAACTGGCATCCCTGACTGTATATTGCTATATAAGGTCAAATAGTTAAGTAAGTCAATCAATTGTCACTAAATCTACGTACAGTATCTGTCTACAGCCACACACCTATACCCCGGAAGAGGTGGCCACAAACGAATTGCATCCATGCCATTCTGTTCTCTGCCATCTTGCTGCCGTCTTTCCAACTCACACAGTCCTCACTCCATTCCATTCCCACACCTCAAAATCGGTCACCACTTTCCACTCTCCTCTTCCACCTTACTTACATTACACACATCCAGACAATTTTGTTTTCTCCATTCTTTTCACATGTTCAAAACATCTCAAGGAACTTCCAGCTTTATCCAGGACATACACATCAACATCACATCGCTTCATCAGTTTCTCATTTGTCTTTTAGTCTCTCCAAGTAATTTCACATGCAAAAAGGGTGGATGTCAACAGCAATAGCAAGTGCAAGTATAAGTAGGTAATTGCAGGTGTCAAAACTTCACCTTAAACGACCAGCTGCATCTGTAGTTATTTGGGTACTTGCGGGGAAAATTCCTGGATGCGATCTGGACAGAGGAGCCAGGCGAGATAGTGTGAGTGCCACAGGACAGGAAGGCCGAGTCTGGGGAAGGAAGGGTTAGTTTAAGTAAACTTATGTTTGTGTGTCACGAATTGGCGAGTTCTGTATCTAAACGAACTCGTGACATTGAACTTTGGTGAAAACCACTAATTCTAGTGGAATTTTCACTGTTTATCACTCAGTTTAACCGTCCCCGTATTCACCTGATTGGGAGTGTTTTCAGAACATTTTTCACTGTTTCATAAGTGATCGTCCTTGCGCACGACATTAGCGCTTTTGCTGAGTAATTTACTATGGGCGTGTTTTGCTCGCTTTCTTTTGTTAGCCGTTACCGGCTGGCCTCAGCCCTCGCCTCGCGTGTTTGAATTCAGTCAGGATAGTCAGGATTAAGACGTCGTGAGTGCAGGTTCGATTGGGCCCAGTGTGGAGCAGTGCCGCCGTTGTCCAGCGAGTTCCTGAATCTCAACTTAGACAGTGATTTGGCATAGAGGTTCAGTGTGTGTGGCAGCGTCCTTCCTAAGTAAAGACGTCCAGTTCATTCCGCTCAGCCCCCTTTTCTGACCAGTATTTTCCTTTCGTTTTTCCTAGGCTTAAGAGCTTAGCTTTTGAGTGAGCGAGTGAGTGTGTCTTCCTTATTTTGAATTCAATTGAGACTCATGTAACGTAAATTTATCTCATTGTAATTAATAAATTTTCATTTCTTTTCTTTGAGCTTGATGTAAAGTAAACTCGTGTTTTATTTCTCCACATTAAGCTTAGTCTTTGTTATCGCTCCTAGTTTGCATAACGCTTTGCATTATTCATAACTGGTACTTAGGCCAATCCTTTATTAACTTAAATCCGTTGTGCCATCTAGGAGTTAATGCACCGGCAAGAACTTGTGTATCATTAATAGCATTAGATATTGATTGTCAGGGGTGAAGTCACTTTCTCCAGAGGCTAACAGTACCAATAAACAGCACGTGTGAGTAATTAGTCTCTGCTGTGTACTGTTGAGAAAGTTTGTAAATTCTCGTCCTTAGAGAATCGGAGAAGTAAGCCGGCATAAAGTAATCATTGCTTGATTTTCACAAGGCAATTCATTGTCCTATTCTCAAGTAACATGTTAAAGTATCAAGTATTATTGAATATTATTCTTTAATATTGCGTATTCTCAAAACCTCGTGACAATGTGGGAGGATAACGTTGAATTCAGTCCGATTAGTTTAGTTTAGGTTAGGTTACATTAAATAAGGTTAGGTTTGGGAAGATTAAAATCATTATGTTAGGTTAGGCTAGGATACGTTAGATCTGGTGAAGGAATGTTTTGGGTAAGTTAGGTCTGGGTGGGTTAAAGTTGGTTAGGAAGGCTTTTTGAGGGGTAGGTGTAGGGATGGATTTAATTAATTTACGTTATGTTACGTAAGTAAGAAGGCTGGGTGTGGTGCTGTGGGTAAGATTAAGTTACGTTAGATAGGGTTAGATTAGGTTATATTAGGTTAAGTTAGGTCTGGTTAAAAAGACTGGCTCCGAGAGAGGAGTGGGTTACGTATGTTAGGATAAGTTATATGGTACAAAGGTTCAGTCCAAGGGGAGAAATAGGGTTTAGTTAGACAAAGAACAAGACTGTAAGAAATATAACTTTTGTAAGAGTGATGGGAACAAAAGTGCCTGCCTTGAGACCCACCTTGCCTAGGCTGTACATGGCCATGGCCGCTCCTGGGTATGATGTGACCGGTCTCGTTGCCTCGGGGTTGGACGTGGCCTCCAGCACCCAGTAACTTCTGCAGCATGGCATCAAACTCTGCCAGGGCCTCTGATTTCACTCTGTGGGGGATGGAAGTTCTGAGTGTTGGAATATAGCTGGTGTGGATAGTGTATATTATAATATTGTATTACTAAAGAGAGTCGAATCTCAGATTATGCTAAAACATAATTATGATTTGTTGCAAATAACAAAATATTAGTTTCCTAAAACTGAAAGACTACCATACCGGTATAGCCAGATTTAGAAGTTGAGAGTACAGTGTGATACCTGATGAGACAAAATCGTACTGACCTGGATTGTGTGCGAAACGCCTGGCTCTCACCCCACACACACTGCAGTGAGAAAAGAGGGTAGGTTAGGTTGGATAAGGTGACGCTACATTAATTTATTTAATTTATTTCAACTTGGGTTTGTTGAAAATATCTATTAGAATATTTCAGATGACGCAAAACTGTATCATGATAGATTGTTGTCTTATTAGGTTAAGTTAGGTTAGGAAAAACTGGATTAAGTAGAGCTATGGTAGGTCAAGGAAGATATGTTGAAGATGACGTTGTAATTAAGCTGTGTCAGTTGTGTATTAATAGACAAAAAAAAAAGTCGTTTAGTTTAAATTAGGTCGATTATGTAGGATGAGATTACACTAAGTTAAGTTAGATTAAGTAAAGTTAGGTTATTTTAGGTCAAGCTTAGTTGTGTGAGAGTGAGATTATTTTAAGCTGTGTCTGTTAATGTTTCATTACTGCTTGTAAGAGAAGTATAGGCAAGGTTAAGCTGTCAGATTATGATGCCTTTAGTTAGGTTAGTTTAGGATAAGAAAGGTTACAGGGGACTATTTATATCTAGAAACAAACCCCCATTTTCACTGACCTCGTTCAGGACATTATTCCATTCCAGACATAATTTTAACGGCAGAGAAAAAACACAATGACTTGAAAATTGGCTACCGAAACGAAGTGTCCCGTTTCCATATATTACCCTGTTCTAAACATTTGGACAATATGGCTCCGATTCCTCCGAATATGTCGAATTCCATCCTCAGTGTGATATGGCCGTAAGCCTTTAGTGGAAAGAATAATAAAAGAGTAAATGATGGTTGCTGCGATCTTACGTACTAGTGTGAAGAGAATGCATATGAGGCGGTGAAAGTAAGGTGTCATGATGGAGAATGTATAGGAGAAACTAACTGATAGTTGGTGCAGTCTTACTAGTGTGGAGACGACAAGTACGAGGAGGTGAGAGTAACGGGTCATGGTGAAGGAGGAGGGTGGCAGCCAGTGGGTGGTGATGTCCCTGACTGTGCCTCATTCTCCACCACCTTCACCTTAAATACACCATTCAGTCCACTTACTTCATCACCACCCTCACCTGTGACCTCCACAGCTCTGCTCTTTAAGGACACACTTGTTGTATAGACTATTGACGGCACCATTCACTCATTGGATGGGGTGTAGGTGGAAATGTCACAGTCTCGGTAATTTACCTTCCTCTCAATGTATAGCTCCATATGTACCCCAACTGCCACTGAAAGAGTCTATTACGGTTAGTACGGGTACTCATAATCTCCAGATATTTTTGATGTGTAAAAGTTTCAAACGTACTTTTTGAGTCCCTATATTCCTTTTGTAAAACGAAGCATTGATATAATTGTATTTACATTATATACAACTCTATTCTCAACACAGACAACTCAATCACTTTATGTTACCAAGAGACTTTACCCCAGCCCTATTGTTTGCTTTATTCCGTTGTCATGAAATGGGAGCGTTTAAATTTCTTTTCAAAGTAAATATCACCTTGGCATTCTCAACATCTTCATATCCTGTATTTTTAATTGCAGGCCTGAGCATGTCTGTTATACATGACTTTCCTTTTCGTCATATTAATTTTCAAGCTTTCATTCAGATGCTGCTCTTAGCTCATGTATCATTTCATTGTATAGATTATGATTTTTTCTGCCCAGCTCTATGAATTATTCGATACACTTAGCCATGAACATGAAAAAAACAACATCATAGGTTGCTGCAGTGCAGAACATACTATTTTTTTTTTCTTTTCTTTTGACCGCCTTACCCTAATGTCTGTTTTATTATGATAGTAAAGATAAAACTGAAATCGATGGAAAGAGCACATATATGAAAAAAATGTAATTTCCCATCATAATGTATATAAGCAAATATTATTACAGTAAAAAATTGTCATTGCATACTAGCTATTAACAGTACAACTTACACATCTTCATATACACAAACACACTTCCATAATTATTTCTTACTGATATTCAAATACAATCAACCTAGCCAGCTGCTTTCTTGCTCTAGTACCAATAGCTTCCTCTGTGATAAATGTTTTAATGTGATGTAGGCTAATAATTCTCTAGCGATGCGATACCAGTTTTTTTATTGGTTTGTGAATATGATTATACTTAATGGAGGCGTCAAACATGGGGTATTTGGGTTATCAAATATTCTCTGAATAGTACTACTGCGCGAGATGTTGTGTAACACAGCTGTGCAAATAACTAGTGGCGTTAAGTGATGTTTTAAGAGTTTTTTTTTCTTTCTGCAAAATTGGAATGCATTTCTCAGTTTTATCATAGATTTTAACTACACTCTCACTTGCATAGAGAAGGCTTCCCCTGTCTCTCTTGCTAATAAAAGTGCTCAAATACCTATAGCATTTAGATGTTGATACCAGTGCTTCTTCTGAAGGAAGAGTCTTTCCTTATCATTTAACATAATCAGTAATCTTGTAGAATTAGTAACAAGATATATTTGTTACGTTAATGTAATGCCATCTCTTTTTGATGAATTCCCGTGCCCATTTCTGCATCCGTAAGCTGCACAGTGGACTGTGACACTATATTTTCTAGATTCATCGGCTGACTTCAAAAAGCGCGGGCGTCAGGAGAGGTGCATTAACATGGCTGCCACTACATCAGTGCCTCCCTGGCGTCAGAGTTTTTGACATCCTCAGAACCGGAGCCGGGAAGTGTCCACCCAGCACCTCATCCCACGTTGCCCTCGGCCAACCTCTGGGCATTCTTCCCTCTGCGTTAGCACTGCGATCCTCATCAGTCAATTATGCTAAAAAAAAAAATCAGCAGATCAAATACTGTTCATTCACTAAACGTCGATTATCATGCCTTTACCATACCAAATTAATTTTAATAAATGTCCCATTTGAATGCTGTGAATAATTTTGAAAAACTTGTCTTTGTGTGTCACACCTTTCTTTATGTGTACTTTCTGGCAATCCATACATAGTTTAATGATAATTATACCATCTCAGAAAAGTCCTGTGGTATCTTTACACAGTTTTTTTTTTTTTTTTCCTGCTCGTTGTATTCAAAAGTTCTCACCACAACTGCATTTCATACGAACCAAATGATTTTTTTTTTTTTTTTTTTTCTTTCAATAAATACCACGCGTAAGGGTTTCATAATATCTGTAAATGTCTCGTTTACTTCGTTGATAGTCTGATATCGCTCAGGACACCGTTTTTACACAAAAAACAGAAGACTTTATTGATAATACATTTCATTATTATGGGTGAGGTTATGAGAAGAAGGAAAGTGATGAAGACAGGGATCTGAATATTAATGAATGGCGAAGAAAGAAGTATTTCAAATGTCATACATAAAATGATGCTATGTTCGTGGCTAACTGTGAAGAGGAACAATGCTGGGTTTGTCCATGTCTGTGCCTTGAAAGTTAATACAGATAAGAATAAAGTAACGGTTGTTCAGAGCGAAGATGACTCCCAGTGCGATCTTTTGGTAGCCTACATGGAGAGAGACTTGAATTGGTGAGACAGTTTAAGTAATGAGTAAACGTGGAAAGGAAGGGGAGAATAGGGAGAATAGAATGGCACAGAGAAGAAAAATGAATGATGCTATGAAAGACTTTTTATAAAACAGAGATCTTCGCGTGGCAGGTGCAAGTGGACTGCATGAAGGAGTATTTGCTCCGACATTGTATGGGTATGAGACTCCCCTGTGGCACGAAAACAAAAATTCTGGAGTTAGAGTGGTGGCGATTGGATTCTTGAGAAACGTGTGTCGAGTGCTGAGCGTGGATAGGAAAAGAAATACACCCATCTCAGTTTACTGGAGGGTTGCGTTCTTTAAACGGTCGTGTTATTTGATTTCCGTGTAATTTGTACATAATTATCCCATAACAATGAAAGGTAAGTGAGGGGGTTAAGGTGTAAAGTAGTAAATAAATGCGCATATTTACTCTACATAATGATTATCTACCATTTTGTACATACAGTCATCTCTTACCTTACAATGTTTAGAGTATTTATTATCTTGAAATAAGGCATTATTGGCTGACATATTAGTCATGGCGAACGAGAACGACTGGCAGTGCTAAGTGATCGTCGCACCTGCGAATGGCGTGATGTCCTGCTCTGCCTAACGAGACATGCAGACGGTGGTCGGCATTGATTCTGCATTGAGAGAAGCTCCAACATAGTGTTTTGTGGTTCGGCAAACTGATACAGTGCTTCTAACATCTGAATAATGAGTCTAATACGTTCAGAGAAGAATAAACAGACCATGATGAAGTCTGTTTACAATATATTGTCCGTAGCTAGTCATCAGATTATTCGACGGGCGACTTTATGGTACTAGAAAAAATAATAAGAAACATGGGACTCAAGGTCTATTTCTACAACAATCTTCATTATTATTTCGTCATTCCCTAACAAAATATTTAACTCACAGTTACAAAACTGATATTAATCTATCTATCTATCTATCTATTGGCAGACGCCTCAATCCCGTTTGGGGTGGCCACAAACAAATCGCCTCCAAGTCGCCCTGTCCCCCGCCATTTCACTGCCCTGCTCCCATCTCACACCCCCCTCTCTCATATACCTCTCCACCCCATCCCTCCATCTCATCCTCGGCCTCCCCCTCCCTCTTCCCCCCTCCACCTCACTCACATACACTCTCTTCGTCAGTCTTTCACCCTCCATCCTCTCCACATGGCCAAACCACCTCAGTGTGTTCCTCATAACGCTTCCTATCACATCCACATCAACACCACAACGCTCCTTTATATCCTCATTCGTCAGCCTGTCTCTCCATGTGACTCCACATGCTCCTCTTAAATAACTCATTTCCACTGCTCCTACTCTTGACTTGTGTCCTTCCAGCAACGTCCAAGCTTCACTTCCGTACGTTAGAGTTGGTATCATAAGACTGTCATGTAGTAACTTTTTCACTTCCATGCTCACTTCCCTGCTTCTTATCACTACTTTCAAAGAACCAGCAACCTTTCTTCCCTGCTGTACCCTTTCAAGCACTTCACCCTCCAAAACTCCATCCTTACTCATCACACTACCCAAGTACTTAAACGTACTCACATTTTCCAATTCCTCACCATCCAACCTCGCTGTACATTCACTGACTTCATCTCTCTCAAAGACCATCACTTTACTCTTCCCTATATTCACATTTAGATTCCGTTTCTTACACACTCTCCCAAACTCATCCACCAAGCCTTGCAGCTCCCCTTTGTCTTCACTCAACAACACAGTATCATATGCAGACAACAGTACAGGGAGTTTCCAAACACTATCCTCTCTCACCATGGCCACTCCAACATCCAGTACCCTACTTTGTACCTCTTTTATTACCCCATCCATGTACAGATTGAACAACCATGGAGACATGACACATCCCTGTTTCAACCCAACTTTCAAAGAGAAAAATTCACTTAGTTCACCATCCACACGCACTGCAGCCTTTGCACCATCGTACATACTCTTCACAGCATTCAACAACTTCCCATCTACTCCATATATTCTTAACACTTTCCACAATCATTGTCTATCCACCCTGTCATATGCTTTCTCCAAATCCATGAAAGCCGCATACAACTTCTTTCCCTTCTCTAGAAACTTTTCCACTAAAGATCTAAGAATGAATATCTCATCTACACAACCTCTTCCCTTCCTAAAGCCTCCCTGTTCTTCTCCAACTAATTTCTATGTTCTTTCTCTAACTCTGTCAGTAAGTATCCTATCATACACTTTTCCTATTATACTAAGAAGACAAATGCCCCTATGATTACCACACACTTCTTTTTCCCCTTTTCCTTTGTACAAGGAAATAATTATACCTGACTTCCAATCCTCCGGAACTCTACCTTCCTCCCAGGCCAATCTGCACATCTTCCACATCCATTCTACTACTATCTCTCCCCCATGCTTCAGCATTTCACCACACACTCCATCAATTCCTGGGGCTTTCCCCGATTTAACTTTCTTCATTGCTTCCACAACTTCTATCCTACTGATTTCTTCCTGTCTTCTCACCTCCCTCCTTCTCCCAGCCATTCCCCAGCCACTTATACTCTCATTACTTCCATCCTCTATATTCAACAATTCCTTAAAGTGTTCTCTCCATCTGCTCACTTTTTCTCCCTTCTCCACTAGTAATCTACCATTTTTATCTTTCACTCCCCTGATAACTTCACTTCCACCCTGTCTTACTCTTTTCACCTCTCTCCAGAACATTTTCTTACAGTCCCTCCACTTTACACTCAAATTCCTTCCAAATTCCTCATCCACTCTCTTCTTACTCTCTCTTACTAATCTTTTCACCTCTCTTTCTTTCTACATATAACTCTCTCTTCCGCCTCTCAACTTCTTCCACGCCCCTATTTCTCATCCATTCATTGTATGCTTTCTTCTTTTGTGCCACAGCCTGTCTCACCTCTTCAGTCCACCACGCTGTTCCTTGCACCCTCCTCCGTCTTCTCTTCACCCCACACACCACATCACATGCTGCACATATTTCTTCTGCAAATATGCTACACACACCTTCCACGTCTCCCATCTGCTCCAATTCATATTTGCCCAATCGTTCCTCCACTTCTCTCTTATACTCTGCCTTTTTCTCATCCTCTTGTAACCTTTCCACTCTCCTTGCAACTACTCTTCCTCTCGTCTTTCTCTTCTTCTATTCCTCCATCTTACTTGAATTCTAATTCTGGCCACCACCAAGTAGTGGTCAGAAAGTCCACTCCCCCAGCCTCTATACACTCTTGCATCCTTTACACATCTTCGCATCCTTTCATCCACACACACATAATCAGTCATTGCCTTCCTTTCATTCAGTTCACCACCCACCCTTCTCATCACTCGCCATGTATACCTGTGGATCATTTTATGCCTGAAGAGGGGTATTGGCTATCACCAACCCCCTCCCAGCACAAATGTCCACTAACGCACTCCCATTCTCATCTATCTCAGCAGGCACACCCCACTCACCAACTATTCCATCCACCTTCACATTCCCAACTTTATCATTCATATCACCAATGAAAAGCGCTGTCTCATTCCTTCCAAACTTTTCCATGCACATTTCCACATTTGTCCAGAACTCTTCTCTCACTCTTCTAGCACGATCTTGCGGTGGTGCATACACACACACAATCGCCCACATTTGTATTCCAACTTTCAACTTTACCCACACAATCCTTGACCCAACTGATCCATACTGTCTTATGCTCCTCTTCCATCTTTTACTCACAACTATACATACTCCTTCCTTTGCCCTCTCATTCTTACCTACTCCCGTACATATACCCCATCCATACTCCCATTCTTTCACACTTTCTCCTCTCCATTTTTTTTCAGTTATTCCACATACATCCACTTTCGCACCCTCAAGCACCTGGACAATCTCTCTCTCTTTCACCTCATTATTCGCTCCCCTTACATTCCAAGTTCCAATTACCATGTCCTTTGTCCGGTCCTCGGTCGTCATCTTTTGGTCAGTCTTTGTCCGAGGCTTATTGTTTGTTTTTTTTAGTTTGTTTTTAGTTTTGGTAATAATCGCAGTAGCCATCCGCAAGCCAAACTTGTTTTACATTTCTCGTTGCAAGCAAAATCTCTCACTCTTAGTTATTTTGGCTAATTACTTGTGAAAACGGCCTTTTTTTTTTTTTTTTTTTTTTTTACCAAATGCGACTTCACAATAAGTCAGAAATCCTCTGAAGTTTTTGCGCTCTTTCGAGAATTCGTGTATTTAAAACTATTTTTTTTTTTTTTTACAGAGCCGTTCTTCAAAATAGAGAGAGAAAAAATGGTAATTCAGTTTCGTGTAAATTAAGATTACAGTAATGTGATTCGTGGAAGGTATAGAAGAAAGATGTCTGTGGACAAGACAGCTGGAGAGAGTATGCGTAGACTGTTTGGTCAGATGAAGTGAGTGGATAACAATAGGGTGGTGAAAACTATATTATGTGGGTGAGCTTGAAAGTGGGAGAAGACATGGTAGGTAAAGAAGAAAGGAAGTGTGTGTGAATGAGAGATATGGAAGCTGACGAGGCTAGGGAAATGACAAGGGTTCACATTAAATGAATGATTTTTCGACGGACGAGTGTATGGCAAGGGTTTGCCACTCTTTCCTTTAACTTAGCAATCGTTGAATTGTCTCAGCCTTGTAGGTGCTGTAAATATGAAGCTACCTGTGGACGGTTGTACCTACCTTGTGGAGACAGGGGGTTGAATGGTGAGCGAATCAGAGTGTAACCCATTTTATCGGGCATTTTTGTTGATTATTTCTCCCGCTATCCTGTTCTTTCCTTTTCCTGGCTTCCTTTACCATACCTCACCCAGTGTGAAGGTTAAAAAAACAAATGTGTCGGGATTGTGATGATGATGATGACGACGATGTCATTTTCGTATTCTTTAACATAACCTTTTGTGAAGGACTGAACTGCACTATAATGAAGGCTTTTTCCTTGGTTTCGATATTTCTCTGAGTTTTTTGCATCTTGTTTACTGCAGAATCACCATCATCATCAGTGGTGAAGCCATCATCTCCTTTTGCCTTAAGCGTAGATACTTTTCGAGGCATTTTCTACTTCATTTTATACATTGCTGGGAAGGACTGTGTTTACCATTTCTCAGTTCTGAGCAAACTCTTTGATGATACTAATATAGTGCGTTTGTTATAACATAACGAACATTTCTTAACACTTGCAGTTGATGGCCCAATGTAATTAGACTGAAAGGTCGATTTGACCCATCTATCGGCATTACTAGGGTTCATCGAACTGTATTAAAGGTGTGGGAGTGGCCTAGTTACGTTTAGCAAAAACAGACCGACTCTAATATCTTTCCATTAAAAAAACAACTGCTCTTTTGATAGCAGCATACCGGTATCTGTTCCTCGATACATTTTTTGTACTCGTAGTCTGTGACCAGGTTCGCACTTTCTGTTTGTCATATCTCCGAACCTACTCAGACCAGATCAGCCAGACACTACAGCCAATAGAGTACTAAACAGGAACAGTTACATTACTAGGCTGCTAAGTACAAGTTAAATACCATTTCTTAACTTACGACTCGATATCCTTGAGTACTTCTTACACCACAAGCTAAGACATGAACTTAGAGGAGGCTTGAGTCGAGAGAGAAGTAGTACTCCATCTCTAGCCACTAGTAGTGTATCCCAGTAGTGATGCCTCCTTTTCCTTCACTGAACGTTTGAGCAGCAATATACACGTGATATCTCTTACCTATAATCTTTTCGAGAGGGTGATCATCTCATGTTATTCGGTTGGGACTGGCCGCAGTATTTTATGAGGGTGGTCTCATCACATGGGATCAACTTTGCCTCCTTTCTCTCCTTGTAAATCGATATAGAATGACCCATCAACGGTGGTATGCCGTGCTCCAAACCGTGTCATAGCTGATTCAATACACAGCTGTTTCTTCCAGAATATACTAGTGGCCTGATGAGGGCTTTGGCATAAGGCCCACATTATCTACATGAACTCTAGTGTATGGGACATCAAAGACAGGAAGAAGAACTATTAGCGCTACAGGAATAAGCTGTTGCTCTTACCGACCAGCTGGTAGTTGTGGCTAACCTACAAAACCGGGAAACGGCTTGGCAAATTCCATTACAGTAAACATGTTGCCAGCTGCAATACAGAATTTTTGTCATCCCAAGTGTCTTGCCACAGTAGAATCATGAACAACTGCTAGAATCTTTTGCCGTCATACATTTGGTACAGCCACTCAGTGCAAATTCTCCCAATCATCATTGTAAATAGCTTGGCGAGGGGGAGTCTCCAACGACGCATCAACACACCATTAACTTTTAAGTAGAAAACTCAGCCTCACATTCTTCCTCACTCACCGCAGATTCGGTCAAAGTTGCAATCTCTGGATCAGATCTCTGCATTTTGCCCAGTTAAGCCTGCATTACCCTACTCTATGGGAAGCCCTCAACGTCAGTCAGTCAACTGGGCAAAGAAAGTACTGGCAAGACAGAATACATCTGGTACCTCATTAGCATTAACATTATCTATCAAGAGGAGATCTTGCCATCATGGCTCTAGTGATAGCACAGGCATGAAACAGTGCTGGATATTCAACCCCCAGTTCATTTGTCCTTTCTTCACATACAGGACTCACCTGTTCTCTTACTAAGTCATTACCCAAGAGAAAAGTGACCCCTTTTACAGGTAAATGACCCGCGATGCCTACACGTACTGGACCTGTAACTAATTCTGACTGGAGCTTCACTTCAGCCAGGGGGACAAACACTTACTCGGTTATCCCCTGTAATAAAATTCATTCATCAGGCTCAGTTGCATCTATTATCCCCTTAAACACAAGAAACTGTTAAGCACCTGCGTCTCGGAGTTTAGTAATTTCTTAGTATTTTCGCCATCTCCTGACAATAGTCCATTATTAATGAAACTAGCAAACAGGCTGTATTGAGGGGAATCACTTACCTTACAGTTTGATGGAGGATGCTCTGATGGAGTCTTATTACCTCCTTCTTTATTTCCTGAGGGATGTGCTAGCCCATTCTCACTAAAGTTCAGTGATAGTTCTACAGGAGTCTGTCAACAACTGACTGCTCCACTCTGGCCTCAGATTCACTAAACACCTGCTGAGAATGTGTTTGACTCCCATTCAGCTTACCTATTTGTTATTATCTCTTTCAGTATTAGCAGTCCCCCGATTGTTCATCAGATAAACAGATTTAGTTCTGTGACGTCCTCTCATCTTCTTCCAGCACTCTTGCATTTCATGACCTCTCCTATTACAAGATTGACAAATCCAGGAACTTCTTACTGGTCCTGGGGCAACAATATCCCCATGCTCTTTAATGAAACTAACATGCTCTGGGGGCTACAGTTTTTCCTGCAGAGTCATTCGATTTAATATTGAGTGGTTTGCAAGAAGAGGGGTTTGCAAGGTCCAGTTGGTCCATTCTTCTATAGCTACCAAATGAATAAGACTTAGAATTACATTTGTGGAAATTAACATTAAAATCTATCACAACAGTTGTTTAAACCAGGTAATCAACCCCCTTGTCAAGTAGGGGAGTTAGAACATCCTTGGCAAAATTTCTAGTGAAATTTTCCAAGATCATAAGTTCTCTAAACATAGTAAAATCCCAGTAAATTTTCTTAGAGTGCAGCCACTGATCAAATAAATCTTGAAGTCCTCTTGCATATGCCACATGAGTCTTATCTTTTTGTTTGTATGTGATTCTAAACTTGAGCCAGTATGCTTCTGGAACAAGTTCATAAGGCCTAATAATTGTAACTTTTACCATCTCATAATAAGTACACTGGTCAACTGATAAAGCAATATAGGCCTCTTGCGCCTTAACCTTCGTTACACTCTGGAGTAATATCGACAAAGATTCCTTAGTCCAAGAAAGACGACTTGTCACATTCTTAAACATCTGGAACTATTTAGTGACATCTCTCTCACTAAAGGAATGGACTAAGTTAATGTTCTGTAATATTAAAGAGTCACTAGCAGAGGCACCACATGGACTAGGTGAACCGCCAAGCTGCCTCAGCCTGTACCCTTGATCTAGCTTAAGTTGTAGTTCTTGTACTTGAAGTTGTCTCATTTACAACTGAATTTTGGCTAATTCAAGTTGTGCACTGACACTAGTATTTAAGATATTAACTATACATTCTAAGCTGTTTCACTGTGAATAGATGGCTCTTGTTCCAAAATCTTAGGATTCTCAGCATTATCAACACTGTAAACAAATGGTTCTTGTTCCCTAAGCTCATAGCATGACCAGTTATGGTATGATCAGCCTCGACATCTTCACTCTCTAAACGTTGTTTCCGAAATTATGCTATGTAAGGTAAGCTTATGCTATGTAAGTTAAGCTTATCAATATGACTGAGAAATTTCACTCTTAAGACCTGAGCAATCAGCTTAAGCTCATCTGATAAGATTTTTCACCTCAGATTGTCTAGGCTCAGTTTGAAAAAATGCACTTACATCATCAAAATTCGTCAGCACTGTACTGCCAAAACAACCACTTTCCATAATAATTGACTAGTACAATTAATTTAAAGATTATTGAATATATGAAATTTTGATTGTTGGAACTTAATACATCATAAAAAAAAAAATAATAAATGGACCTAATATAAGGAGGTGTCTGCACAATAACTTGGTGAAGGGTACAAGATAATTATGTGGTAGCGATGATCCTTCACTTTAGTAAGAGGCATCCAAATTCTTGATTTTGCTGGGAATTTTCCATTGTATTTTTTGTGAAGGAGAGTATGGTCAGGATGTCGACGAAAGACTTTACTGAAGATGGTGGTCCTTTATTAACTTACTGTATCTTTATACATACTAGATGACACCAGGGAAAATTGGATTTGTTTCAGGTCAGGGCAAGACTTGAAAAGTACTTGAAAAAAAAAAAAAAAAAAAAAAAAAAAAAACAGACAATGACCATGCTCGCCCCAGTTTCAACGGTAGATAATTGTGCCAGGACTTGCAGTCCACTCCCAGACTTACACCTAGACTTACACCCTTGAAAGTGTTAGAACTTTCATGTAGTTTCAAGCAAATTAATAAGATGAAAGTATTATACTTAAATGTGAAAAATAAAAATATTCATAGTAGTATTTCAAGGAATTAAGAAACTGCAGCTGCCCTTTGACCACCCTAACCTTTTGTTGTTAGGGTGACATTGCACAGGATAACTCATCACCCTTACTGCATAATTAGAAAACATTTTTTAGTACCCGAATGGTGTATGTGACTGCATGGTCTTACCCCAGGGCGGCAAGCTGCTGACAGCGGTTCTGCCCTCCTCCTCACACAGCTGCTCTGCACCTCTCATATTTTACAGTTTTTATGAAAGATTTCACTTTCAAAACATTGGTAGCATAGGTTTAATACTATCGATGTACTACCTCATAATGAGGCTAGGAGCAGGAAAAGCTCCAGGTTGGAGGACACAGTCTTGCCCCTTAGAACTGTAAACAGAGAGCGAACGTCTGTCTCTCCCACTATAATCGCGACAGCGAGAGGTGACGAAGAAGCGCCTCCCTCAGGGAGGAGTGAGGAAAAGGCTTTCCTTCTCTCGTCCCCGATTGGTCTACGGAGATGAGCAGAATAGGGAGGTGTGACAGCGCTTATACTTCCCTCTAGTACTGTCACCAAACTGATCGGCATTGTTCGAAGCTATATTTACTGGTTACAACAGTTAATATGCGTACATAGAATATTACCTATGGTATATTACAATACATACAGGTGTGCATATTGATATTCTAGAATATGAAAGACTAGTAAAAATATATAACGAGTTAAACATTAGAAAGGACAGTAGAGAGAGAGAGAGAGAGAGAGAGAGAGAGAGTTAAGAATGAGTGGGCAATGAGTGTACACGATCAAAAAATAATCTTTGTAAGCTTTGTCTTGTCACTTTAACAGTGGACGAAACTTTTGAAATTATTCTTGAGTAAAATTATCATGCTTGTGAATCTCAACTGTTTTTCTTAACAAACCAGATGGCTAGGAAATATTCATTCAGAATAAACTGGCTTAAATCAACACGAACAGGAGGATTGCTCATTGTGAAAGCATTGTTCGCTCGTCTCAAGATTTTTTTTGTTTTTTTTGACCGAGTATACTGTACGCCGGTATGCTAAGTTAATATTTAGAAGCAAAGCATTAGAAAGGACATACAATATACACCCCAAGCCAAAAGCGAGTATAGCTAAGTGTTCAACCTCCCCTCAGGGACCCTTATGATAAAATTTTTACACTACCTATGATATTTTATATCACAAATTATATGGGAACTCATTGGTAGTATATTTGTCTCTAGTGTCATTGTTCAACTGAAAAAAGAAAATAAATACTGAATCGATGGAAAGAGTACGACAAAAATGCATAAAATCATGGGATATTATGGTATTGGCATTTATTTCCAACTTGTACACCTGACCATCCTCCCCGAAATTTATTTTTTTGGTTGAGTGATGGCACTTTGGAATGTAATAACTGAGTGTGTAGAGAATAACTACTAAGATGCTCAGACAAAGAAATAAAAAATGACCTTGGACCAGAAGATACTTGAACTAAGGAGAATGTTTTTACAAAAAAAAAAAGAAAAAAAGAAAAAAAAAAAAGATTAAAAAATAAATAAATAAATAAATAAATAAATCAAGGGGTAAAGTCCAACCAATGTACAAGCAATTTCCTCCCTAAACTGGCCTTTTGTGTAACATAGTACACAATGTCCCTTAGAGACACATCACAGGGATGTCATAGTCTGATTTTCCCAGGGTGCCTGTATCCTTTAGCAAAGGAAACCTCCAGACAAGGCAATTAGTGCACGCTCAGAAGACTGAACTGAGCCTCAACTAAGAAACCTTATACAATTTCATTCACTATTCATACTGTCCACTAATATACAACCAGTTATACAAATGTTTCCTAGTGGAACTAGACAATTCCTTTAATGAGTATTACCCAAAGTCAGCCCACGTCCCAACGGGTCAGCGGGAAAAAGGTTGGCAGCCGGTAAGCGTAACATGTTTCCCACAGATTATCAAGTACGAAAACAGACTTTGAATATCACCAGTGAATACGCCATCACCCACATACAAACTCGAGAACAATTCTCACTTAAAACCAAGGTATACATTATTACCTGTAACGTTACACGATCACCAATTAAAAAATAAATAAATAAAAATAAACTAGAATGGCACTCACTAGAGCGCATACCTCCGTCATCAACATCCATGCAATATGCACTGAAAAATCTACGAAAATGTCGAAAAACGCCCTATCTAGCAATGTTAAAGAAAGTGAAAAAAAAAAAAAAATCCTGGATCCGCACCTTTATCCGGATCAGCACCAAAATTTAGTGGAGTCTATTCTGGGCCAAGGCCCATTCTTCTACCAAATTTCGTGGAAATCTGTCCAGTAGTTTTTGTGTAATCTTGCTCACAAACCAACCAAGCAACCAACAAAGAAACGGACAGGCGTGAAAACATAACCTCCTTGGAGGAGGTAATAATATCTTCACAAGAAAGTTACATGGGAACCAATAAAAAAATAAAAAAATAACATCTTCACAATAAAGTTACATGAGCACAAATCAAAAAAATAAAAAATAAATAACATCTTCACAATGGCATTAAGATCCAAAGTATCCATAACAGCCAATGGTTCCTGAGAAAGATTAAGTACTTAAGTCAACTGAGTATACAGTTGAATATACATACATTTTTTGTTCTCACAGTCCAACATACCTCATGCAAGAATCCCATTTTACACCTTGAGATAATGACCTTCCTTAATAAATACTTTCAGTACAATTATACATCTAAAGGTTGTCCTAATTCTAAAGTTCCTTGATCAGTCTTGATGGAGATTTCTTCACTCTTGGCCGAGATCCTTTGGCACAGTCCCAACCCACATCACTACATACTTGCACATGTTCCTGTGGTCTAGACCTAAGTCTACTAATACCAAGTCGGTTCACTTCCTTCTAAAACGGCTCCAAGCTCGCGCAGGGGGCGTAGCATCGGAGTGATGTCATTTGGCTCTGGCACGAAACACCAGCTCAGTTGACTCCTGACCATGATGGAGGGTGGGTGTTTGCTCCACTACTCAGACCATGACACATTTCTTTCGGTTCGGTGAAGTGAGGGAAGGGACTGAAATGTGTGAGGGAAGGTGTGGGGGTGTGATGGAAGGTGTAGGGGTGTGAGGGAAGCACTTCTTCCCCTGCTTCGTTTTCTCTTGTTATAAATGTTTGAGTCTGTGGCTATATACATTATCTGTTACTTAAGCCAACTGACGTCACACACAAGCCACGCCTCCCTGCGCCTTGATGGAAAGTGAACCTTCTTGGTATTAGTAGACTTAGGTCTAGACAGCCACTCTTCAGTTCCACAATATATATATATATATATATATATATATATATATATATATATATATATATATATATATATATATATATATATATATGGCTGTTTGATAGATCGCCACATTGTCAAACATGTTCAACAGTTTATATGCCGAACCATTTCTAGTAATTTCCAACACCCGGAATGGTCTGTACCTAACTGTGCTTTTTCACTTTTCACCCACACTAAATCATCTTTTTCTATAACTTTATTTTTCCGGTTCTTATTTGTTCTATCTGGAGTCCTTTTAGACTGTTGTCTTGAAGTTGTCTTGAAGTTTCTTGAATTATCTCATCTGAGTCCTCAGTTACTGGAAGAGTTGCACTGATTTGTCGTGGGGCTCTCAGAGAGAAAAACTCAAAATGAGGTGTCTCTTTCAAAGCTGTGTGAAAAAACATGGTTTAGATTTCTCTGACGCTCACTAAGATATTTTGGCCACCTAAGAGGGTGACCTTTACACAAATCATTTAGCACACTTTTCATTGTGCAATGCATTTGTTATGAGACGTTATTCCCTTGTGGGTGATAAGGGTTAGTAAAATACCTGCCACCGCCGGACCAACCACCCCACCACCCCCCACCCCACCACCAAGCCACTACCACACCGCCACCCCAGGAGGACACCACGGCGGGGCTATTGACCCGGAACAAGAGGGTCTCCAGGACACCCCTGTCCTGCGTCCATCTTCCCCGCAACTGACCCAACACCAAGTAAGCAGGAAGAGGCAACGACCCTGCGAGCGGGGCAGCCTTCACCAGGTTCAGGGTGGGATTGATCCAGAGTCAGTCCCAGGCAACACCGCAGTACAGCCACCGTACATACCGGGGAAGGAGCGGTCAGTGTTCGACCTTCAGTTGTTTTCCCCCTGTGACACCGCCATCACTGCCACCATACGTGAGGGGGAGGGAGTGGCCACCGTACGCCCCTCAGTGACAGCCACCTCTGGGGACGGCCTCGGGGTATTAGTTATTGAATGCGCCCCAACTGTCAGAGAGAGGAGTAGTGGAACTGCGATCACGGCCACCATACGTGACGGGGAGGGAGTGGCCACTGTATGCCCCTCATCCACTATTTCCTCCTACTACGGGAGTAACACTTCGTTCACGGCCACTGTACGTGACGGGGAAGGAGCGGCCACCGTACGCCCTTCAGTTACCTCCCGAAGGGCAGGCAGGCCCATGGCTACGGCCTTTGTACGTGAAAGGGTAAGTAGACCCTCCGCTACGGCCTCCGTACGTACCGGAGAGGGAGCTGCCTCTGTGCACCCTTCTCCTGCCTTTTCCTCCTACGGGAGTAACACCGCGTTCACGGCCACTGTACACCCTTCAGTTACTTCCCGGCAGGCAGGCAGGCCCACGGCTATGGCCGCAGTGCGTGCAAGGGAAAGTAGACCCTCAGCTACGGCCTCAGCACGCACCGGAGAGGGAGTGGCCCCCGTGCACCCCTCTCCCGCCTTTCCCTCCTTCGGGAGCAGCACCGCCAGCACTGTCTCAGTACGTACGGGGGAAGGAGTGGCCACCATACGCCCTTCAGCTGCAAGCCCTAGGAGTCACGAAACCGCGTTCATGGCCACCGTACATGACGGGGAGGGAGTGACCACCGTACGCCCCTTATTCGTGATTCCGAAGGCCCTCCCGAAGCAGGAGGTCCCTTGCACGGCCGACCCCTTTCCTCTCGGCTGCGTGGGACGTCCTTTGTCTCCCAATGGGAGCTGTTCCCCGGAGGTGCTGTTGGAGTGGTGGCGTGGCCCAGTCCAAGCTCTACCACCTATCCCTGGGAGGTCCCTGTCCCTGATGGACACCCGACAGAGGCGGCGCCGCAGTTCACCCCTGACGGCACTTTCTCCTGTAGGCGGCCACAGTCCCCGGACTCCCAGGTCTGGCCAGCAGCCCCTAGGCCCAGACAACCCAGGCTCTCTCTCTCCTTGGAGCCAGAGGCACCAGGCCTGTCTCCTGCAGTTGTTTGGCCCTAGTCTCGAGGGCCACCTCTCAGGTTGAGGCCCCCAGACCGGAGGGCCTCCCTGCACCCCAACGACGACTACAACCCGGGCAGCGACACCCGTGCGGGCAGTGTGTTGCCCCCTTCTGGAGGGCTCCCCGTAGGGCCCCTCTCTCACGCCCCTGACATGCAACAGGTGATGGCCAGGAAAATACGGGTACATAGGACTCTAATAACACTAGTGCCGTGAACAGTCAAGATAGAAGTGCACAGTGATAAGTGACAGAGTAACGGCCCAAGTAATATATAAGTTACTAAAGTTACCCACAGTGTATAGTGACCCGATACTTGGCAGAGTAGAAAAGATCAATAACTACATACGGGAGGACTTATAGAAATCGTGGGTTGAGATCAGAGGTGTGCGGGAATCATCAGAAACTTGTGAACTAGTGCTATGGCGACTAAGTGACTTCCACGAGTGTCACGACCTGCACCCTACCCACTTATGGTAATATTCATTCCCCCAACTCTTGGTCACGTCCTTTCCTAGTGTATCGAACTTAATATATAAAACGCCATCTCTGCCTAGAAACAGTACACGGGTATTGTAATATTAAAACCAAATATTCATGTATAAGTGAAGAGTGAGTGTGACTATAATCATTTGTATTCAAGGCTAACTCTGTGTTTCCTGTCTCCAAACATATCCAATATCTCTCTGTGTATATTGTAACGGTGTAAGAATTAAGATAACAGATGTGTTAAGGTGTACTGCCTGGTTTTTATGTCCTGTTCCTTTGTGGGTGCTTTACTTCCGGTCTGAAAAGAGGACCCCGCTCAGTCGCTGGTGTTTTTAGGACGAGAGGTCGGACTGAAAACACCCAGCATAACAGTTAGTACTACCAAGTTCAATGTGGAACCGTTTACAGAGACTTTTGAACTGTTGGGAAGTACTCTCAGTTCCATTATCAAGCACTTACACTGTGGGAGTTCCAAAATCACACAAGTACTCCTTAAACTTTGAACACACTTCTTCATTGGTTTTGGTTCTTAATACCTAAAATTTAACATATCTACTCTAATGACCTACAACGGTGAGGGTATAACGGTACCCGTTTGTCCCCTGACACAGTCTGTCAAGTCTAGACTAATACACTCAAGAGCCTTAGTGACTGGAAGTAGTTCCTGCCACTTCTTTTGCAAACCTTGGGTACCTTCATGGGGCCTGACACTCAATACATTCTGTCACATAACATGACATCGGTTATAAGAGTTAGCAAATAGATATACGTCTCCAATTTGTCAAGAGTCTTCTTGACTTCCAAATGTCCAGACTGTTCATCATGTGCAAGCTTTAAGGCTGCTTTTACCAAATAGTTTGGCACATCTAAAACAAAGTGAAGACTATTGTCTTTCTTCAGCAGAGAGAAGTAAAGCAGATCTTCATGTAATGCAAATTGATTTAAAGTGGCTCTGAGATTACACTTCTTGGGAACTGCTTCACCCTCTGAGTAAGTTTTAGGATCATACCTGGACTCCATTCTTTGTACCTTCTTAAAATCCTCCTTGGTTACGCCAAGCCCTGTCTTGGGCTGACTGTGAATTATTGGTCAAACTGCTCTACTGAGCTGAACAGTAACTACAATTAAGCGGCCTTATTTATAATTTATATCAGAGGTATAGTCTCTCATATCAATTATCCATGTGGGAAATATTTTCCCCCAAAGCAGTATTTGAACTCTTTCCTTTTTAAAATAGTTGTCCCTGATGAAAGCAAAGGAAAAACCAGAGAGCATTTATTACTAATTCAAGCGGTTTTTTAACCCAGAGATTGCGGTCTAGTTCTGGTTAAAAATTCTTATTAATGATATTTTAAATGCTACTGTGTTTAACCTTTATGAACAACTATATTGTAAATACGTGTAAATATTTAGGAATTTTCCACTGTCACGACTGCTCCTGCGTGGTAGGACGATATGGTATGCTGACGGAAAAACGGAGGAAAGTCTAACATATCTTGACAGATAAAGTGAATATTTGGATTTAGTTTTATATAAACTAATATTAAGCTGGATTTTCCTTGTAAATTTCATGAAATAATTAACTGTATTTAGGTAATTGTAATTAAATAACATTTAGCATCTGTGAATCCTATGAAAGAGAGAGACTCATCATTTTTCAGCTCTGTTTCTCAAGCTCATTCAAGCAACACACACACACACACAAAAGTTGTGCCAAGGACGCTTGGTAAGGCCCACGCAAACCGACCGAGAATTCAAGCCCGTCGTCATCTGTTGCTCCGGCTCTATCTAGCTAAATAACCTTTATGATTTGGCCAAATCAGTGGGGACTAGCAAGGATATAAGGAGATAATTACTGGTGTATTAAAGCATTAATTATACCCTAATTTCCTAAGAGACTTCTGTTATTTAAATTTAATATTTGTTTTTGTTAGCCTAACACACGTCAGGAAAGAGTGCAAAAGTTTCTGACATTTTGGTGCCCCGAGTGAGAAATATAGATGTGAGCTGAGGCTTTAGAAGAGTTCAGGGTTGGATTCGTGGGTTCGACTCTGCAAGTTAGAGTGTCAGACACCAGGCTTCGGGTGGAAAAGCTGGTTCCCTTTTGAATGTTGAACCGTGTGGGAGTCGTGGGACAGAAATCGTACTGTCCTTTTGGGGAGAGTCCAATGGAATATTAATGAACCAACTGTGTCTGAGCTTAGGCAATATATTTTATTTAGAAATATCATTGTGGTGACGAAGGCATAACCCAAGCAGTTTAACAATCCAGGGAAATAGGTTTAAAAGGAAAAACCCTTTCCTACAATCGTCAAAATTTAATATGATCAAGTGCTACTTGGCTCAGCTAAATTTATTGTTTATATTGGAAATTTAATTTAAAATGGAATAATAGGAATTTAAAGTGTAAATAAGAAATCAGCAAGAATGTCTATTTCCTTGTTGCAGAAGTTAACTGGTAAGGCAGGATGGGTAACGAGAGCTATAAATGATTGTAAGAAGGTATTATGGGAAGTACCTCTGTCAAGGGAGAATTTAAGTAGTCTTTTGAACATATTGAAAGACGGATGAACTAAGCAGTGGTGGGCAGCACAAACGAAGAAGGACCTTGTGCAAGCACAAAGCGCAATCCACAGTTCACTACCTTGCGCAAGCGCAAATGCGCAATCTGACAAATATTTAGCTTGCGCAATGTCGCAAAGTGCAAGCCCAAACCATTTGCATATATTTTTGGGGATTACTGAAAAATATTGAGATATTTAAATAAAACAGCATAACTTACTTTTATTTATTATTATTACTGTATTTTCTATTATTTGTAATTTGCTCAAGTGAGCAATCTAATATTTAGTTTCTGCAATGTCGCAAAGCGCTAGCCCAAATTATTCACACATATTTGTGGGAATTACTGTAAAATACTGTATATATTGGTATAATTAAATAAATTACTAAATTAGCAACCTGCCCACCACCCGCGGTGACTAAGGTACAGTAGGTCATTGTCCGGGAAAAACAGCCTATATTTACCAAGGCATTGGCAAAGATCACGTGATTACTGTATCATCAACTCTCTCTCTCTCTCTCTCTCTCTCTCTCTCTCTCTCTCTCTCTCTCTCCGACAGAGGAGGGAGGGAATGGAGAATAAGAGAGAGAGGAGGGAAGGAATGGAGAATAAGAGAGAGAAGAGGGACGAAGTTTATGCCTTATCTCCTCACTCAAAGGGACGCTTCTTTGCCATTCCCGTATTTATTCTCTCTCTCTCTCTCTCTCTCTCTCTCTCTCTCTCTCTCTCTCTCTCTCTCTCTCTCTCAGAATAATGCTCTTTATCTCTCTCTCTCTCTCCCTTGTCTTGTCAAGACAATTTATTTAATAATTCAATATAGATATACAATAGTATATGTAATTCGTTACAAAAAATAAAAAATCATGAAAACAGAATATTTAAATCAAATATCCACAGCCTAATAATATTAGGCTGTGGATATTTGATTTAAATAATGTGTTTTAATGGTTTTTGTAAGGATTTGCATATGCTAATCTTAATAAATAATGAATATTTATTATTATTTACTAATAATAATAATTTAAAAAATATTAGAAATACATTATCTCCGTTGAAGCATATTGAGAAATGCTACTACCCCCTTCCCTCCCGCCTCCCCGCACGAACCCACCCTCGCGACCCAGCCCAGCCTCCCCCATCCATTGTCCAGCCATGCGGGAAGCTCCCAAGACCACGTGTCCCTTGGAAGACCACGTGTCCCTTGGATTGCGCAGTGCACAATCCACAGGGCAGGTGCGCAAGCGCAAATGTAGTTGTGCAAGCGCAACTAAGTTTATGCTTGCGCACCTGTCTTTTCATATGCACAAGCGCAAAATTGTGCATGGTCTCGTGCGGTGCGCAATGCGCAAACAATATCACTGGAGTGCAAGGGTGTGCAATTGCGCTTTGCACAAGTGTTTGCGCACCTGCCTAGCACTGGAACTAAGTATGAAGGAAGCTACATTAATTTAGAAGCAGCATAGTGAAAGAACATGTTAAAGATCTGTTGGAGTTAGAGACTACCAAATATGAAGGTAATTTAGAGGATAATATAACAATCGTGAATCTGTTTGAGTCAAAACTTGCTAATACCACTGCAGAAACTCAAGTTGTGGGACTGCGGAGTAAAGCAGCATTGCCACAAATTATGCTCCCAAAGTCTGATGGGAAGCAAAATGGGATAAATTTATATACTTAGTCCATGACAGAACAGACCTCTCCAATGTAAGTAAGCTCTCCTATATGTTAGGACAGATCAAGGGCATGCCTTACAAGTTGATAAGGGAACTGCCTGTTGAAGGAAATAATTATGAGGAGGCTTTGACTATTCTTAAACAGAATTATGAAGATAGGGAGCAGGTTATTACCCAGTTACTGAAGGTTCTAATTGAATTATCCATATCTAAACATGCTTTTGATTCCTTACAAAATTTTCGAATTGCAGTGAGTTGTACTTTAAAAGCTTTAGGTACACTCACGATCACTTATTTCTGCTCAGGGATCCCCCCTTCATACCCCTATGTACCCAGGGAAGACGGGAGGGGGGACGAAACGAGCTCCACCTGCCTCTACCCCAGCACCCAACCCTCCCCCATACCCCTACCCCAATCCAACCCCTGCACTCGTTATTCTTATGCCCCAATCATACTGCAGGTAGGACTTGTCGCAAACCTGAAAATCGCGAAACCAGTCCCCGACCACGGAGGTCTCTGAGCAGTTGTGCCACCAATCGGCTACTGGTGGTCGTCCGGTGTCCGTCCAGCGTCTGTCCAGTGGGCGGCCGATCGGCGACCATGGCCAGGTACACACAGGTCAAGATACTGACGGGTGGCTGGCCGGTCGTCAGCAGGCCACCGACAAACGCCGGCCAGTCCGCATCCTGTCGCAGTTTAGACCACGACCTCTAGGCCGCCACTAGGCCAACACCGGCTGCAGATTGGCTGGCGGCTGGTCTCGGTCCAGCCCATCACCTGTTGCTCGACCAATCGGCAGCCAGACTTCAACCACCACCCCGGACAGGAGGCTTGTGGACGGCGGCTGCTGCAGTCCATTCGTCGTCTTGACGGAGTGTGGACAGCCACCGCACAGAGCGGGTGGCGACCGGCCTCTGTCCGGATGGCAATCACCGCTTAAAAATCAGGTGTCGCAGTCCGTAAGCTGGCCAGATGCAGTCCAGTTGCCCACCAGGCAGCTTCCGTGCGACGACATCGGTGGTCGCTGGGAAGTTTTTCGTGCAGCACGAAAAACCTCGCGACGATTTTTTGGTCGCCATGGTGGCCTGTGGCTAGACCGAGACACATGAAGACCGGTCGTAAACCTCACCAAAACCACCCACGACTTGCAGGTCGCGGGTGGTTTGCGATAAGTCGTTCCTGCAGTGTGACTGGGGCCTTAACTGGCAGTTACATCTCAAGCTAACCTCATACCTTACACTCATAGTCACATTACTAATACACAAACATAAAACACTGGGATATGTAAACAATATATAATATACGCTGCAGCAAGAAATTGATGCTTTATAACGTAGACAGTAAAACAAAAACATTATCAACGGCCATCCCAGGCCTCATGCGTCTGTTGCTTGCGTGCGTGCTTGTCTGTGTCTGCGTGTTTGGGTGTGTCTATGTGTGTGTGTGTGTGTGTGTGTGTGTGTGTGTGTGTGTGTGTGTGTGTTTGCAAGGCAGTGCACCCAACACACGAGGCCTGAGGTGGCCATTGTTAACATTTTTGTTTTACTGTCAACGTCACGATACATTAATTTCTTACTGCAGCATGTTGATAGTTATATTATGAACTTTAAACATATCCTAGTGTTTTATGTTTGTATTAGTAGTGGGACCGAGACTGTTAAGCATGAACTTAGCTTGAGATGTAACTGCCAGTTAAGAATGACGGATGGGGGGGTTTGGGTAAAGGTATGGGGGAGGGTTGGGAGCTGGGGTGGAGGTGGATTAAGATTGTTTCGTCTCCCCCTCTCCTCTTCCCTGGGTATGCAGGGGTAGTAAGGGGGTACCCCTGAGCAGAAATTAGTGATCGTGAGTGTACTTATGAAGATGTACAAGCAGCAAATTGGGTGCTATCTAGAACTGTATCCTTAATGGTGCTACCTAGAACCAAGGATGCATCGTATGGTAGGTACCAAGAGGATCATTTCTCCTGTGAGACGATTGAGGAGGGTTGAGTGCAACTCTGCAAACATTTGCAAGGAACAGTAAAGTCTACTGAAAGTAAACACATGGCTGAAATAAGGAAAAGCCCCGCTAACCAACTGGCTGGGAAACCTAAGTCAGGGACGGTTAAGCCTGTAAGTAAGGAAGAGGTTGGCACTTTTATTGGCTCCTTAAAATCTGAGGAGAAAATACGAAAGACAAGGAATAGTCAAGCTGATGATAATAATGAGGTACAAACTTCCATGGTAAAGGACAGGAAACTTTGTGTGTTTTGTAGTGAACAACATTCCAATGTATCTTGTCAGAGTTATCCTGATTACACTTCTAGAATAGTGAGACTGAAGGAATTGGGGTGTTGTATGATTGCATGAATGCAGGACATACAGCCACGGACTGTAAGAGCAAATTAAATCTTTGTGTCAAGTGCGAAAGAGATAATCATCACAGTTCTTTGTGCCCAAGGATGATCAAGTATGAGGTTCCCAAAACCGCAAGTGTCAGTATGACGGTTGCGAAGGCAAATGCCCACGTAACAATGTCAGGTGCTGTTCCAATTGCAGATATGAAAGTAATGATAGAAAATAGAAGTATATCAGCATGTACTCTTTTTCATACGGGTGCTCAGAAAACCCTCATTTCTGCAGACACTGTGGAGAAATTAAAGTTACCTATTATCAGTAAGGTAAAGCTAGCCATTACAAGATTCTTAACTACTAAGGAGGCACAGTCATTTGATTTAGTTAGACCTGTAATACAACTTGACAGATATAAATGACGTATAACAGCAACTGTACTGGATAAGATGGAGACAAGACTAGTATATACATAAGAGGACTGAAGGAAACCTCTGATCATCTACAGAGCATAGGAATAAGGTTCTTTAGACAGCATGTGAAATCAGATACTGTGGATCCCATCAAAATTATAATTGGTTCAGATTACTGTGGAAGATTCCTACATCGGACTTTCAAGAAGAATAAAGTACAGATGTTCAAGAGTTCAGGAGGCTGCCTTATTATGGGTCAGTTGCCTTTTTCAAAGCAAGCCAAATTGCTAGACTCGGTCTTTGTTACCCCCACACAGTCATTGATGGTAGCTAGAATAGGTGCAGAATTAGAACCTACTCAGATAAATGACTTGCTGGAAAAAAAATTGAACCTGTACACAAAATGTGGGACCTAGAATCTGCAGGAATACACTCTGAAGAACCCAACTCCTGAAGATAAAATAACTTTGGATTTGTAAAACCAGTCTGTGGAATTTAGAGATGGACAATATTGGGTTGGATTACCATGGAAACTAAACCATTCGGAGTTTCCAATTAATTACAAGGCAGCTAAGGCTCAGTTATTTTCTCTTCTAAGAAAGTTGAGAGACAAACAAGAATATCTAACAATATATGATAATATTACAAAAGATCAGTTGAAGAATAAATTTATAGAAGAGGTAGAAATCCCTGTTAACCATAAAGATGGACATTGTTTACCACATCATCCTGTAGGCAAGGAGTCAGTAACAACTCCCATAAGGATAGTTTTTAATTGTAGTAGTAAAGCGTCCAAAGGATTAGCTAGCTTGAACGATTGCCTATACTGTGGACCTACACTAACGGAGAAGTTGGGGAATACGTTACTAAGATTTAGAGAGAAACCTTATACTTATACAATAGACATTAGTAAGGCTTTGCTCAGAATAGGATTGAGAGAGGAGGATAGGAAATTTACAAAATTCCTCCGGCCTCAAGACCCTTAAAATGAGGATAGTCCTTTGAAAACTTACTGTTTCCGATCGGTGCTCTTTGGCTCTTGTGCTACTCCTTTCCTCATGTGCAACACACTGAAGTTTCATTTTGAAAATGCAAAATGCCCAGAAAAAGGGCAGGCTTTCTACATGGAAAATTTACAAGCTGTTGCTGATACAGAGACGGAAGCATTGAAGACTTATGAAGTACAGTGGCCAATTCCGAACGTGGGAAGGCAAATTTGCTGTTACGGAGCTGGAATACAAATTCACCGCTCTTAAGGAACAGAATACAAGAGAACTATCCAAAGACTGATATATCCAAAACTCAAAATGAGTTAGATCTTAACTGGGATACAACAGCTGATGTAATAAGTTTGAAACCAATTAAGTTATCTGACGTCACTCTCACCAAGAGGTCCTTGTTAAATCAGGTCTCTATGTTATTTGACCAATTAGGTTTGGACAGCCCTATAGTTATTAGGGGCAAATGTTTAGTGCAAGAGGCTTGGCGAGAATAATTGGACTGGGACACTGAATTAGGTGAGGCATATGTTGAACAATGGGAGCAGATTAGAAAGGAATTTGAAAAATCATCAAGCATATATATTTCCAGGCAGATACACAGTAATGAGAAGTCACATTTGCATATACTTTGTGATGCTTCTCAAAAGGCATTTGGAGCAGGAGCTTATTGTGTAACAAGAGATTATAGTATGATTATTATGTCCAAAGCCAGAATTGCACCAGTTAAAGGAAGAATCCTACCTCAAATGGCATTGGTTCCCAGAGAAATAGGAACTGAATTGGTCAGGTTTTTAACGAGTACTCTTGATACTCAGTGAGGATATATGGACTGACAGTGAGATTTGTCTTTACTGGATAGGAAAGGAAGACAGTAAAATTCCTTTCGTTTGCAACAGAGTGAAGACTATAAAAGAACTGTCTTCCATATTTAAATTTATGCATGTATCCTCCATGCGAAACCCAGCTGATTTGCTCTCGAGAAGCTCAACAGTAAAGAGACTGATCAAAGATGACTTGTGGTTTAAAGATCCTAAATGGTTACTTCCTAAAGAATGGCCTCTGCAGAAACAGTGTAGTATTGCTGATGTTAGTGTTGCAAACCTGGATCCTGTAGTACCTGAGCCAGTTGTGATAGACATTAGTAGATTTTCATCAATAAGACAACTAGACAAAATTCAGAATAAAGCTGTTAGAATCATTAACAACCCTGCCATTACATATAAACTACCTCCCCTGCAAGTAAGAAGGAATGTTGCCTCCCTTGCATTATTTTACAGATATTTTTTTGGCAAATGCTCAGACGAAGTTGCGTCCATGGTGCCACCTCTCCATGCCTTCCCTCGTGCTACACGGGCATCTGGTAGCGCTCATGACTGGAATGTCACTCAACCATATTGCAGAACTTCTGCCTATCAGAATTCTTTCATTCCCCGAACTGCATCTCTCTGGAACTCGCTTCCCCAGAGTTGTTTTCCTCCAAATTTCAACCTACAACTGTTCAAGTCTAACTGTTACAGATATTTTATGAACAGAGGACACCAGTAATCTGGTGTATGGATTATTTTTTTTTTCCATTTGTTTTTCCTTCCTCCGTTCTGTTATTTAAAAAAAAAAAAAAAAAAAAAATCCTGAATGCTACTAATTTAGTTGTAATTTCTTTTTATAACAAAGTGGGGTTTGAAGAGTTTGATCCCATGGAATATTGGCTGAAAAGTCTTCAAAGAAAATATTACCTCTGCGAAAGAGATCGTCTCAAATTGAAAGTGATAAATCATTTAAATGAAACTATTAATTATGTTTATTTTTAGACCTTTTCTTGAATATATCAAAATCCTCAATACTGACAGATGTCCATGTATGCATTTCTTCAAACTGATTATCTAGGCAAGCAAAAACCACAATAAAAAAAAATAAATAAAAAAATTAAGACGTCAAATCAAGGTGGAGTCCCCCGGCTGCCGAACTAATATCTTGACCATAGACCTAGTGTACTCAAAATTGAATAGTACAGTATATTCTTTCACTAACCCTAAATCATTTCACCAAGTTTAATCCAACTTGAAATATATATATATATATATATATATATATATATATATATATATATATATATATATATAGATATATATATAGATAGATATATATATATATATATATAGATAGATAGATAGATAGATAGATAGATAGATAGATAGTTAAAAGCGTCGAATGTTACACTGTCCCTTGACCTTTGATTTTGACCGATTGTTCTCGAATCACTTCACCCTTTGCTCACTCTCTACCCTTCTACTAAGTTCGATCATAAGTGGAAAAGCTAATATATTCTGTATCTATTACCTTAGACCTTTTTCGAATTATATTCACAGTGCATCCTGGGGGTAGGGGGGGTTTTCAAGAATACTCCCCCAGTATCCCTGCTTGTCGTAAAAGGCGACTAAAAGGGTTGGCGGAGGGTCAGTGCCCCTCCCCGGAAAACAACTAAATAAAAAAACAAACAAGAAGCCTCGGACAAGGACTGACCAAACGATGACGACCAAGGACCGGACAAAGGACATGGTAATTGGAATTTGGAATGTAAGGGGAGCGAATGATGAGGTGAAAGAGAGAGAGATTGTCCAGGTGCTTGAGGGTGCGAAAGTGGATGTATGTGGAATAAGTGAAACAAAATGGAGAGGAGAAAGTGTGAGAGAATGGGAGTATGGATGGGGTATATGTGCAGGAGTAGGTGAGAATGAGAGGGCAAAGGAAGGAGTCCGTATAGTTGTGAGTAAAAGATGGAAGAAGAGCATAAGACAGTATGGATCAGTTGGGTCAAGGATTGTGTGGGTAAAGTTGAATGTTGGAATACAAATGTGGGCAATTGTTTGTGTGTATGCGCCAACGCAAGATCGTGCTAGCAGAGTGAGAGAAGAGTTCTGGACAAATGTGGAAGTGTGCATGGAAAAGTTTGGAAGGAATGAGAGAGTGTTTTTGATTGGTGATATGAATGGTAAAGTAGGGAATGAGAAGGTGGATGGAATAGTTGGTGAGTGGGGTGTGCCTGCTGAGATAGATGAGAATGGCAGTGCGTTAGTGGACATTTGTGCTGGGAGGGGGTTGGTGATAGCCAATACTCTCTTCAGGCAAAAAATGATTCACAGGTATACATGGCGAGTGATGAGAAGGGTAGGTGGTGAACTGAATGAAAGGAAGGAAGTGATTGATTATGTGTGTGTGGATGAAAGGATGCGAAGATGTCTAATGTATGCAAGAGCTCATAGAGGTTGGGGGAGTGGACTTTCTGACCACTACTTGGTGGTGGCCAGAATTAGGATCCATGTAAGATGAAGGAATAGAAGAAGGGAAAGATGAGAGGAAGGAGTAATTGGAAGGAGAGTGGAAAGGTTACAAGAGGATGAGAAAAAGGCAGAGTATAAGAGAGAAGTGGAGGAACGATTGGGCAAATATGAATTGGAGCAGATGGGAGACGGGGAAGGTGTGTGTAGCATATTTACAGAAGAAATATGTGCAGCATGTGATGTGGTGTGTGGGGTGAAGAGAAGACGGAGGGGGGTGCAAGGAACAGCGTGGTGGACTGAAGAGGTGAGACAGGCTGTGGCACAAAAGAAGAAAGCATACAATGAATGGATGAGAAATAGGGGCGTGGAAGAAGTTGAGAGGTGGAAGAGAGAGTTATATGTAGAAAGAAAGAGAGGTGAAAAGATTAGTAAGAGAGAGTAAGAAGAGAGTGGATGAGGAATTTGGAAGGAATTTGAGCGTAAAGTGGAGGGACTGTAAGAAAATGTTCTGGAGAGAGAGGTGAAAAGAGTAAGACAGGGTGGAAGTGAGGTTAGCAGGGGAGTAATAGATAAAAATGGTAGATTACTAGTGGAGAAGGGAGAAAAAGTGAGCAGATGGAGAGAACACTTTAAGGAATTGTTGAACATAGAGGATGGAAGTAATGCGGGTATAAGTGGCCGGGGAATGGCTGGGAGAAGGAGGGAGGTGGGAAGACAGGAAGAAATCAATAGGATAGAAGTTGTGGAAGCAATGAAGAAAGTTAAATTGGGGAAAGCCCCAGGAATTTATGGAGTGTGTGGTGAAATGCTGAAACATGGGGGAGAGATAAGAGTAGAATGGATGTGGAAGATGTGCAGTTTGGTCTGGGAGGAAGGTAGAGCCCCGGAGAATTGGAAGTCAGGTATAATTATTCCCTTGTACAAAGGAAAAAGGGAAAAAGAAGTGTGTGGTAATCATAGGGGCATTTGTCTTCTTAGTATAATAGGAAAAGTGTATGGTAGGATACTTATTGAGAGAGTTAGAGAAAGAACAGAGGAATTAGTTGGAGAAGAAGAGGGAGGCTTTAGGAAGGGAAGAGGTTGTGTAGATCAGATATTCATTCTTAGATCATTAGTGGAAAAGTTTCTAGAGAAGGGAGAGAAGTTGTATGCAGCTTTCATGGATTTGGAGAAAGCATATGACAGGGTGGATAGACAAGGATTGTGGAAAGTATTAAGAATATATGGAGTAGATGGGAAGTTGTTGAATGCTGTGAAGAGTATGTATGATGGTGCGAAGGCTGCAGTGCGTGTGGATGGTGAACTAAGTGAATTTTTCTCTTTGGATGTTGGATTGAAACAGGGATGTGTCATGTTTCCATGGTTGTTCAATCTGTACATGGATGGGGTAATAAAAGAGGTACAAGGTAAGGTAGTGGATGTTGGAGTGGCCCTGGTGAGAGAGGATAGTGTTTGGAAACTCCCTGTACTGTTGTTTGCAGATGATACTGTGCTGTTCAGTGAAGATGAAGGGGAGCTGCAAGGCTTGGTGGATGAGTTTGGGAGAGTGTGTATGAAACGGAATCTAAAGGTGAATGTAGGGAAGAGTAAAGTTATGGTCTTTGAGAGAGGTGAAGTCAGTGAATGTACAGCGAGGTTGGATAGTGAGAAATTGGAAAATGTGAGTATGTTTAAGTACTTGGGTAGTGTGATCAGTAAGGATGGAGGTTTGGAGGGTGAAGTGCTTGAAAGGGTACAACAGGGAAGAAAGGTTGTTGGTTCTTTGAAAGCAGTGATAAGAAACAGGGAAGTGAGCATGGAAGTGAAAAAGTTACTACATGGCAGTATTGTGATACCAACTCTAACGTATGGAAGTGAAGCTTGGACGTTGCTGGAAGGGCACAAGTCAAGGGTGAGAGCAGTGGAAATGAGTTATTTAAGAGGAGCCTGTGGAGTCACATGGAGAGACAGGCTGACGAATGAGGATATAAAGGAGCGTTGTGGTGTGGATGTGGATGTGATAGGAAGCGTTATGAGGAACATACTGAGGTGGTTTGGCCATGTGGAGAGGATGGAGGGTGAAAGACTGACGAAGAGAGTGTATGTGAGTGAAGTGGAGGGGGGAAGAGGGAGGGGGAGGCCGAAGATGAGATGGAGGGATGGGGTGGAGAGGTATATGAGAGAGGGGGGTGTGAGTTGGGAGCAGGGCAGTGAAATGGAGGGGGACAGGGCGACGTGGAGGTGATTTGTTTGTGGCCACCCCAAACGGGATTGAGGTGTCTGGCAATAGATAGCATCCGGCCCAGTGTAAAATGAAACCTCATTTAAAAAAAAAAAGTTATTGTTCTTTCAACTTTAGAGCCAGAGGGGTCTAGGGAAGAAGAAGAAGAAGAAGACGAAGACGATGATGACGACGAGGAAGAAGAAGAAGAAGAAGAGGAAGAAGAAGAAAAAAAGAAGAGGGAAAACTCAGAATTTTTGTTGATTGAGTTTTACCGTGTTAACGTTTTGTTTTAGCTACTTTATGAGATGTTTAGGTATAGAAAAACATGAGGATTAAGGCTATATGCTTAACCGTGGGTTGGTAATCATTTTTGAGATTTACCCAGTAGGTAGTGTGGGGTGTGGCAGCACCCCAGAGGGAAAAAATTCACCAAAAAACAGTTAATCAATATTTTCAAAATTCCTGTTATACATAACACACTGAAGGTTTACAATAACTTTAGAAGTCTTAATACAAACGAAAAGACTTCATACAATGCGCTACTGAAATAATGAAAAAAAAAAAAGAATATTTTTATTTGGAAGGCAATACTACCAGTACCCGTATACCTCTGCCTCTACCCCCCCCCCCCCCAAAAAAAAAAAAAAAAAAATCTTCTCCATGGACATCCCTGTTTTTCCAGTGGCAGTTCGATGACTAATGATGGCTTGAGTGGACTGGCACGCCTGATAATGACGACATCTCCAGACGAGACAAGTGCTCTTTACTTATCCCCTAATTCTACTCGCTATGAAAAATTCTTCGACTAACTTACTTCTATGATGGAACACTTCCTATCCGTTTCTCCTTTCTCTGAAATCTCCATTCTAGGAGATTTCAATGTTAACCACCACATTTAGCCCTCCACTCCTTTCTCTGATCCACTTGGTGAACAGCCCTACATCTTTTCTAACCTTAATGACCTAGAGCAGCTTGTACAGCACCCTAACCATATCCCTGACCGCCTTAGAGAGAGCTCCAACATACTTGACCTCTTCCTTACATCTAATCCTTCTGCTTACACTGTTAATCTTTCCTCTCCGTTGGGCTCCTCCGATCACAACCTTATTACCTTAACCTGTCCTATCTCTCCGGTACGGCACTGATTGGGAGGCTTTCAGGCAGTACTTCTTTGATTTTCCCTGGAATGATTATTGCTTCCATGGCTGGGAGCCATCAGAGCGAACCTCATGCATTACGGAGGTTATTCTCTCGGGCATGGATGCATACATTCCTTCCTCATATCCTTTGACTAATACAAGAAAGCCTTGGGTTAATCACACTTGTTGTAATGTTGTCCACAACAAGGAGAAGGCCTATAAAAGGTACCGGAGCCAACCCGCCCTGAATCACATCTTTCTTACGGTTCTGACTGGAATCGTGCAAGGTCTGTTCTTCGCTCTCCTAAAAATAATTTCATCCATACTAAATATTCTCAACTCTCCAGCTCGAATTCTTCCCGCTCTTTCTGGCACCTTGCCAAATACGTTTCTAACAACGTTACCTCATCATCCTTCCCTCCTCTTTTCTACTCTGATGGCTGTGTAGCTATTTCTTCTACTGATAAAGCAGATCTCTTTGCTCAGACTTTCTCCTCCAATTCCACCTTAGACGATTCCGGTGTTGTTCCTCCATCACTTCCCCCCTCTGACTTCCTCATGGCTGATATTAAAATTTCTTCAGCTGATGTATTTTCTGCCATCACTGGCCTCAGTACTGACAAGGCATAGGTCTGATGGAGTTCCTCCTGTTGTCCTCAAGAACTGTGCTTTTGTGCTTACACTCTGCCTAGGTAAACTCTTTCGCCTTTGTCTTTCAACTTGTACCTTTCCTTCTTACTGGAAGATTGCTCTCATTCAGCCAGTTCCAAAGAAGGGTGACCATTCCCAACCCTCAAACTATCGCCCAATTGCATTAACATCCTGTGTCTCAAAAGTTTTCGAGTCAATTTTTAGCAGTAAAATTTTAAAGCATCTTTCCTATCATAACCTTCTTTCTGATCGTCAGTATGAGTTCCGTCATTGACGCTGCACTGGCGATCTTCTCACCTACCATTTCATACTCTTGGTCATCCTCCTTTCAGGACTTGGCAAAAGCCTTGCCATTGCACTTGACATCTCAAAGGCTTTCGATCGAGTCTGGCATAAATCTTTAATTTCCAAACTGCCCTCTTATGGTTTCTATCCTTCTCTCTGTGCCTTCATCTATAGCTTCCTTTCTGGTCATTCTGCTGTTGTAGACGGCCACCATTCTTCTCCTAGAGCTATCAACAGTGGTGTTCCTCAGGGCTCTGTCTTATCACCAACTCTCTTCCTTTTATTCATCAGTGACCTTATTGTACATCTATCCCTATCCACTCATACGCTGATGACTCCACTTCTCACCTTTCCATTCAGTTCCACGACGTCCATCTCAGGAGTTACTTCAACAAACACGGGATGAGGCTATGACACACCTAAAGTTTGACTTGGCTCGTATCTCTGACTGGGGTAAAAGTAATCTTGTTGTTTTTAATGCATCAAAGACTCATTTCTTACACCTATCAACCCGACAAAATCTTCCACAGGAGTACCCGCTAATGTTTAATAATTTCCAGCTCAATCCTGCATCATCCTTGAACATGCTTGGGGTTTCATTTACTCGGGACTTATCTTGGAAAGATCATATCACAGCTCTTGTAAAATCTGCTTCCAAGAGATTATGTGTGCTAAGCCGATTGTGTACCTTCTTTACTCCTGCACAGTTCTTGACTTCATACACGTTTTATTCGCCCCTGTGTGGAGTACAACTCTCATGTGTGGGGGAGCTCTCCCCATACAGCTCTTCTCAACAGGGTGGAGTCAAAGCCTTTTCATCTCATTAACTCTCCTCCTCTTACTGGCTCCCTTCAACCTCTGTCTTTTCACTGCACTGTTGCATCTTTATCTTTTTTCTTTCCTTACTTCAATGGTCAGTGCTCCTCCGAAATGTCTGCTCTCATCCCTCCACCTATACGACGGGCGCGTAGCACCCGTCTAACAACAAACTCTCATCTCTTTTCTGTCCAACTCTCTAATGCAAGAGTTAACCGTTACTCACAGTCCTTCATTTATGCAACAGGCCAACTCTGGAACTGTCTTCCTCGGTATTTCCTATTTCCTATGATCTCCAGTCTTTCAAACGCAGTGTGTCCAGGCATCTCGAAATGAACGGATCTTGAATTTGGCTCTCTCTGTATTGTTTTTGTTTTCCTCTTGGAAGGAACGGTTTGTGGGCTCCTGGCCTTTGGTTCTTTCTTCCTTGCATAAAAAAAAAAAAAAGACTGACTAAAACCAGCCAGAGGCACCAAGAATGAACTCGTATAATACGTCACCGCACTGAAGGGTGAAGGACTGGAAAAACTGAATCGAACAAAAAGAAAAACAGAAAGTGCGAATTTGGTCACAGACCACGAGTACAAAAAATGTGTCGAGGAACAGATATGCTATTATCAAAAGAGCAGTTGTTTTTTTAATGGAAAGATATTAGAGTCGGTCTGTTTTTGCTAAACGGAACTAGGCCACTCCCACACCTTTAATACAGTTCGATGAACCCTAGTAATGCCGATAGATGGGTCAAATCGACCTTTCAGTCTAATTACATTGGGCCATCAACTGAAAGTGTTAAGAAATGTTCGTTATGTTATAACAAACGCACTATATTAGTATCATCAAAGAGTTTGCTCAGAACTGAGAAATGGTAAACACAGTCCTTCCCAGCAATGTATAAAATGAAGTAGAAAATGCCTCGAAAAGTATCTACGCTTAAGGCAAAAGGAGATGATGGCTTCACCACTGATGATGATGGTGATTCTGCATTAAACAAGATGCAAAAACCTCAGAGAAATATCGAAACCAAGGAAAAAGCCTTCATTATAGTGCAGTTCAGTCCTTCACAATAGGTTATGTTAAAGAATACGAAAATAACATCGTCGTCAATCATCATCACAATCCCAATTCATTGTTTTTTACCTCCACATTGGGTGAGGTATGGTAACGGACGCCAGGAAAAGGAAAGAACAGGATAGCGGGAAAAATAATCAACAAAAATGCCCGATAAAATGGGTTACACTCTGATTCGCTCACCATTCAACCCCCTGTCTCCACAAGGTAGGTACAACCGTCCACAAGTAGCTTCATATTTACAGCACCTACAAGGCTGAGACATTTCAACTTTTTCTAAGTTAAAGGAAGGAGTAGCAAATCCTTGACATACACTCGTCCGTCCAAAAATCATTAATTTAATTTGAACCCTTGTCATTTCCCTAGCCACGTCAGCTTCCATACCTCTCATTCTCACAAACTTCCTTTCTTCTTTACGTACTACGCCTTCTCCCACTTTCAAGCTCACCCACATATACCGATATCCTTTTCACCACCCTATTAATATCCATTCTCTTCATCTGACCAAACAGTTTAGGCACACACTCTTCAGCTCCCACGTCCACCGACTTCTTTCTTCCATATCTTCCACGAATCACATTGCAGTGATCTTAACTTACACGAAACTGATTTACTTTTTTTTTTAGTAAGGCTCTGTAAAAAAAAAAATAGTCATTTTTGTTTTAAATACACGAATTCTCAAAATAGCGCAAAAATTTCAAAGGTTTCCGACTGAATGTGGCGTTATATTTGACTAAAGACGGTCGTTTTTACGAGCAATTAACCAAAATGAACAAGAAACTGTGCCAAGGCACAGCAAACCCGTCCCCGGCAGTCATTTTAGTACTGATTTATAAACACAACAGGATATCTAGTCAAAGATGTTACATATCAAATTTGGAGTAAATCGGGTGAAAATTGACGATTATGCCCATTTGAAATTTTAGGCCCTACCCACCTAACATTGACTCCTCCTACCGCTAACTGAGGGGTGACTCCCCTGATGTAATGAGGCATGTTACTGGATGTAGATCTGAAAGATGTACCTTTAGGTTTTGGTTTCATGTCGATATGATGAAAAATTTGAAAGGAGTTATGGCGAAAAAAACGATTTTTTTTTTTTTTTACATTTTTTGCGCCTACAGCCCGGGCCTTGGCTCAGTTTGGACCAAAATTTAATCAGGTGATCAGGTCATGGCCCAACATCTCTGTAATTTTAGTCAAAATCGCACCAGTAGTTTTCGCATGAAGTTAACAGACAGACAGACCGACAGACAGACAGGAAGACAGGCAGAGAGGCAAACAAACAAACAGACAAATCGACTAAAAACAATGCCAGTCCCCTAGCTCCCTCCGGGGCGGGGATGGGTAATAACAGTGGGCGAGATTTTGCCTGGGACGAGGAATGTAAAAGAAGTTTGGCTTGCGGTTTGCTACTGTGATCAATAGGCTATTAAATAACCTTAATATCAGCTTTGCAACTGTGAATGAAATACTTTGTTAGGGCATGAGGAAATAATAATAAAGAGTATTGTTGAAATAAACTATGAATCTTGTGTTTAACTCGATTCTTTTTTTTTTTTTTTTAATCATAAAGCCGCCCTTCGAATAATCTGATGACTAGTCACGGACACCATCATGTATAAACAGACTTCACCATGGCCTGTTTATCACGCTGTGAACGTATTAGACTCATTACTCAGATGTTAGAAGCACTGCATCAGTTTGCCGAACCACAAGACACTATGTTAGAGCTTCTCTCACTGCAGAATCAATGCCGACCACCGTCTCCATGTCTCGTTAGGCAGCGCAGGACATCACGCCATTCGCAGGTGTGACGATCACTTAGCACTTCCAGTCGTTCTCACTCGCCATGACTAATATGTCAGCCAATAATGCCTTATTTCAAGATAATAAATACTCTAAACACTGTAAGGTACGAGATGACTATATGTACAAAGTGATAGATAAACATTATATAGAGTAAATAAGCCAGTTATTTATTGCTTTACACCCTAATTACCTTACTTACCTCTCATTGTTATGGGATAATTATGTATAAATTACACGAAAATCAAATTACACGACCGTATAAAGAACGCAACCCTCCAGTAAACTAAGAGATGGCTGTATTTCTTTTCCTATCCACGCTCAGCACTCGACACACGTTTCTCAAGAATCCAATCGCCACCACTCTAACTCCTGAATTTTTGTTTTCATGACACATGGGAGACTCGTACGCATACAGTAATGTCAGAGCAAATACACCTTCACGCAGTTCACTTGCACCTGCCACGCGATCTCTGTTTTATAAAAAAGTCTTTCATAGCATCATTCATTTTTCTTCTCTGTGCCACACTATTTTCCCCTTCCTTTCCCCGTTTACCCATTACTTAAACTGTCTCATCAATTGAAGTCTCTCCATGTAGGCTACCAAAAGATCGCACTGGGAGTCATCTTCACTCTGAACAACGGTTACTTTATTCTTATCTGTATTAACTTTAAAGGCACAGACATGGACAAAACCAGCCTTCAGTCTGCATTGTTCCTCTTCACAATTAGCCACGAACATAGCATCATTTTATGTACCACATTTGAAATACTTCCTTCTTCGCCATTCATTAATATTCACATCCCTGTCTTCATCACATTCCTTCATGTCAAAACCTCATCCATATTAATGAAATGTATTATCAATAAAGTCTTATGTATTTTGTGTGAAAAGGGTGTCCTGAGACCAATCAGATTATCAAATAAGTAAACGAGACATTTCCAGATATTATGAAACCCATATACGTGGTTTTTATTGAAAAACAGTCTTTTTGTTCGTATGAAATGCAGTTGTGGTGAGGACTTTTGAATACAACCAGCAGGAAAATATAAAGATACTAGAGGACTTTTCTTAGATGGCATGATTATCATAAAACTATATATGGAATGCCAGAAAGTACACATAAAGAGAGGTATGACACATAGAAACACTTTTTTCAAAAGTATTCACAGCATTCAAATGAGACATTTCTAAAAATTACTTTGGTATGGTAAAGGCATAATCATCGACGTTTAGTGACTGAACAGTCTTTGATATGCTGACATGTGTTTAGTATAACTGACTGATGAGGATAGCAATGTTAACGCAGAGGGAAGAGTGTCCTCATTGGCGTAGTTAGGCCTGGGCTATAGGTCCAAATGTTTTATGAATAGCCCCGGACCTCAAAAAAAAAAAAAATATATATATATATATATATATATATATATATATATATATATATATATATATATATATATATATACATAGAGAGAGAGAGAGAGAGAGAGAGAGAGAGAGAGGGAGAAATAAGAATAGCACCGGCCGGGGACAACACAAAATTTTAATTCTTGTTGTTAGTACTAGAACTGATAGATCTCGTACGAAAAACATTTGGTTTGATCCCGTCCGGTTCACGTTCGTTCCAATCACGTATTCACGGCCACTCGCCAGTCGGCCATCAGTCACGCAGTGGTGGCAGCCCACGCACTCATGAGAGAGCGAGAGAGAGAGAGAGAGAGAGAGAGAGAGAGAGCACAGGTCACAGGACTTGTTGAAATCTGGTGATAGCTAGCAAGACCTGAGGCTATGGATATTAGAAGCTTTTTCAAAAAGAAAGGGGACCAAGGCAATGAGGTACAGCCTGCAAGGGTAGGGGAGGCAGAGGAAGAGTTACTTCCTGCTGTTGCTGTAGCAGCAGTTGGACAGATTCGCCCAACTAAAATCAAGACACCACACCCTGATCCTTCCTCCCCAGTAAAAAAAAAAAAAAAAAAAAAAAAATGAACATGTTAAGTCTATGTATAAAATAAATTGATAACATATGTTTATGATCTAATCAGCACATCAAAAAATGAGTGATTTGGTTAGATGTTGCTTGACATATGCTGATGGCATCCTTTTTATGAGCACACAGCAGGAGAGAAGAGGAGAGAACTGGAGAAAGCAGAGGTGATGAGGAGTGCGACAGATAGATGAGACACCAAAAGAGCTTCTAGAGAGGTGAAAAAGAGAGTAACAAATGGACAAGACAGAGTTAACACAGCTTTGTCACAACTCAGATTGTTCTCATTTTATTTCATGTTGCGAAAGTTAGCCTAAGCACCTGACTGGAACCTTTTGCTAGAGCACAGCACTGTCTCACATCTTATATTCATTTTACTCTAAAATAACTTGAAAATTATCCGGTGAAAATCTAAAGATTTCTGGGATGGGCTAAGTCCCATATGTTTCAAGAGCCTAATTACGCCCTGTCCAGAGGTAGGCCGAGGACAACCTGGGATGAAGTGCTGGGTGGACACTTCTCGGCTTCGGTTCTGAGAATGTCGAGAAGTCAGATTGCGACACATGAACAGTTGCCATCAGGTGATGGGACCACTGAGCTCTATAATATGGAGAGGCTTTCTCAAGGGTAGCGCTGTGTAGTTTGTGTGCCAGCTACAAGGGCGGCACTGATGTAGTGCGAGTCTTGTTAGTGCACCTCGCCTGATGCCCGCGCCTTTTGAAATCAGCCGATGAATCCGGAAAATATAGTGCCATGGTCCACTGTACAGCTTATGGATGCAGAAATGAGCACTGGAATTCATCGAACAGAGATGGCATTACATTTCACAGGTAAGAAATGTATCTTGTTGCTAATTCTGCAAGATTACTGGTTATGTTAAATGGCCGAGAAAAGATTCTTCCTTCAGAAGAAACACTGGTATCAACATCTAAATGCTATAGGTATTTGAGCACTTTTATTAGCAAGAGAGACAGGGGGAAGCCTCCTCTATGGAAGTGAGAGTGTAGTTAAACTCTCTCATGAAACTGAGAAATGCTTACCAATTTTGTAAAAAGAAAATAAAAACTCTTAAAACAACAACTTATGCCACTAGTTATTTGCACAGTTGTGTTACACAACATCACGCACACTATTACTATTCAGAAAATATTTGATTGCCCAAACATGCATATGTTTGACACCTTCATTAAGGATAATCATATTCACAAACCAATAAAACTGGTATCACGTTTGTACAGTATTATTATGGTACATCACAAAACATTTATCACAGAGAAAGCTATTGGTACTAGAGCAAGAAAGCACCAGCCTAGGTTGACTGTATTTGAATATCAGTAAGAAATAATTATGGAAGTATGTTTATGTATATGAAGATGTGTAAGTTGTACTGTTAATAGTTAAAAGATAATGACAATGTTGTACGGTATATACTGTGCTAATTTACATTATGATAGGAAATTATATTATTTTCATATATGTGCTCTTTCCACTTCAGTTTTATCTTTACTATCATACTTAAACAGACTTTAGGGTAAGGCGGTCAAAAGGAGAAACAAAAAAAAAAAAAGTATGTTCTGCACTGCAGCGACCTGTTTTTTTTTTTTTTTTTTTCATGTTCATGGCTAAGTGTATCGAATAATTCATAGAGCTGGGCAGAAAAAATCATAATCTATATATTTTTTGTATTATGATAAATATGTATACACAGAGGCAACAGCTAAACAGAGACAGCAAGCTAAGAACTGTGTTCCAATTGCATTACAGGTGGAGGCGACGAGTGCGGGTGTTTCAGTACGGCAGCCAAAGTCACACGGTCGCTGCGAAGATAGCAACTCCATATTATAGAGCTCAGTGGATGGGACCCACACACGCCAACATGGTTAATTATTTATAAACGCAAACGTAAATGTAATGACTCGGCGGGAGAAACTACGTGAAATGATACTTGTGCTAAGAGAAGAATCTGAAGGAAAGCTTGAAAATGAATATGACGAAAAGGAAAGTCACGTATGACAACATGCCCAGGCCTGCAATAAAAAAAAAAAAAAAAAAAAAAAGAAAAAAAAAAAGAAAAAAACAGGATATGAAGATGTTGAGTGTGCCAAGGTGATATTTACTTAGAAAAGAAATTTAAACGCTCCCATTTCATGACAATGGAATAAAGCAAACAATAGGACTGGGGTAAAGTCTTTTGGTAACATAAAGTGACTGAGTTGTCTGTGTCGAAAATAGAGTTGTATATAATGTAAATACAATTATTTTCATGCTTCGTTTTACAAAGGGAATATAGGGACTCAGAAAGTACGCTTGAAACTTTCACACATCAAAGATATCTGGAGATTATGAGTACCCGTACAAACCGTAAAAGACTCAGCGGTAGTTGGAGTACATTTGGAGCTATACATCGAGATGAAGATAAATTACCAAGACTGTGACATTTCCACCCACACCCCATCCAATGAGTGAATGGTGCCGTCAATAGGTTATACAACAAGTGTGTCCTTAAAGAGCAGAGCTGTGGAGGTCACAGGTGAGGGTGGTGATGAAGTAAGTGGACTGAGTGGTGTATTTAAGGTGAAGGTGGTGGAGAAGAAGGCACAGTCAGGGACATCACCACCCACTGGCTGCCACCCTCCTCCTTCACCATGACCCGTTACTCTCACCTCCTCGTCTTTGTCGTCTCCACACTAGTAAGACTGCACCAACTATCAGCTAGTTTTTCTTATACATTCTCCATCATGACACATTACTTTCATCGCCTCATATCCGTCCTCTCGACACTAGTACAGTAAGATCGCAGCAACCATCATTTACTCTTTTATTATTCTTCCCACTAAAGGCTTACGGCCATATCACACTGAGGATGGAATTCGACATATTCAGAGCCATATTGTCCAAATGTTTAGAACAGGGTAATATATGGAAACTAAGCACTTCGTTTCATTAGCCGATGGAAACGGGACACTTCGTTTCGGTAGCCAATTTTCAAGTCATTGTGTTTTCTCTGCCGCTAAAATTATGTCTGGCGTTGGAAAAGTGTCCTGAACGAAGTAAGTGAAAAGAGGGTTTCTTTCGAGATGAAAGTAGTCCGCTGTAACCTTTCTTATCCTAAACTAACCTAAATGAAGGTATCATAATCTTACACCTTAACTTTGCCTATTCTTTTCTTACAAGCAGTAATCAATCATTAACCGACATAGCTTAAAATAATCTCACTCTTACACAACTAAGCTTGATCTAAAATAACCTAACTTTACTTAATCCAACTTAACTCAGTGTAATCTCATCCGACATAACCGACCTAATTTAGACTAAACAGACTTATTTTTGCCATTAATACATCTCTGATACAGCTTAATTAGAACTTCACCTTCACCATACGTTCCTTGACCTACCATAGCTCTACTTAATCCAGTTTTTGCAAAATTAACTTAACCTAATATGGCAACAATCTATCACGATACAGTTTTGGGTCATCTGAAATATTCCAATAGATATTTTCAACAAACCCAAGTTGAAATAAATTAATGTAGCGTCACCTTATCCAACCTAACCTACCCAATTTTCTCACTGCAGTGTGTGTGGGGTGAGAGCCAGGCGTTCCGCACACAATCCAGGTCAGTACGATTTTGTCTCACCATGTATCACACTGTACTCTCAACTTCTAAATCTGGCTATACCGGTATGGTACTCTGTCAGTTTTAGGAAACTGATATTTTGTTATTTGCAACAAATCATAATTCTGTTTTAGCATAATCTGAGATTCGACTCTCTTTAGTAATACAATATTATAATATACACTATCCACACCAGCTATATTCCAACGCTGTCTGAACTTCCATCCCCCACAGAGTGAAATCAGAGGCCCTGGCAGAGTTTGATGCCATGCTGCAGAAGTTACTGGGTGCGGGAGGCCACATCCAACCCCGAGGCAACGAGACCGGTCACATCATACCCAGGAGCGGCCATGGCCATGTACAGCCTAGGCAAGGTGGGTCTCATGGCAGGCACTTTTGTTCCCATCACTCTGACGACAGTTATATTTCTTGCAGTCTTCTGCTCTGTCTAGCCAAACCCTATTTCTCCCCCTGGACTGAACATTTGTACCGTAGGGTAACCTCTCCTAACATACGTAACCCACACCTCCCCCCGGAGCCAGTCTTCTTAACCAAACCAAACTTAACCTAACATAACCTACTGTAACGCTATTGAACTAACCTAACCTTACCCAAAGGCACCACACCCAGGCTTCCTACTTAGTTAACAACGTAAATTAACCTAATCCAAAGAGCTTTCCAAACCAACTTTAACCCACCCAGACTTAACTTACCCAAAACATTCCTTCACCAGATCTAACCTAACCTAATAATTTTAATCTTCTCAAACCTAACCTAATTCAGTGTAACCTAACCTAAACTAATCTAATCAGACTGAACTCAATTTTGTTCTCCCACATACATAAGTTAACTTAAGCAAACCCTTCCTTCCTCAGACTCGGCCTTCCTGTCCTGTGGCACTCACACTATCGCTCCGGGCTCCTCTGTCCAGATCGCATCAAGGAACTTTCCCAGCAAGTACCCAAATAACTACAGATGCAGCTGGTCGTTTAAGGTGAAGTTTTGACACCTGCAATTACCTACTTATACTTATTTACATGCTAGTTTGCACTTGCTATTGCTGTTGACATCCACTCAGTTTGCATGTGGAATTACTGGAGAGTCAAAAAGACAAATGAGAAAGTGAAGAAGCGATGTGATGTTGATGTCTATGTCCTGGAAAAAACTGGAAGTTCCTTGAGATGTTTTGAACATGTGAAGAGAATGGAGAAAACAATATTGTCTGGATGTGTGTAATGTAAATGAGGTGGAAGAGGAGAGTGGAAAGTGGTGACCGATTTTGAGGTGTGGGAATGGAATGGAGTGAGGACTGTGTGAGTTGGAAAGACGGCAGCAAGATGGCAGAGAACAGAATGGCATGGATGCGATTCCTTTGTGGCCACCCCTCCCGGGGTATAGGTGTTTGGCTGTAGACAGATACTGTACGTAGATTTAGTGACAATTGATTGATTTAATGACATCTGACCTTATTGAGCAATATACAGTCAGGGATGCCAGTTGGTCGTCTTCGGTGAGTGACACGTATCACGTTATGGTAAATTACCGACAGTTTAATTTGGCCGAGGTCTCAGTTCATTTGTAACTTGATTCATGGAACTCAGTGGCGGAAATAGACAATGCTACGGCTCTCCATCTTTACTGTATCATTTCTCTATGACTAGCATCATATCTTAATCTGTTGTTATAACACAGACTTCAATATGGATGGATGGCAATTTTCGGGGCAGTTAAAGAAAATAATAAATATTATTTAAAAAGGGCCTACCATCTCCTTTCCACGAACAAACCTTATTCTACGTGTTATTTGTAGCTACAGGGAAATAAGGGAGGAAACATGTGGAAAGGTTTAGACAGCCACTGAGGTAACCCCTCGATTGCAATGACGTCTTTTCTTATTCTGTGCCTCCTTTGGACAGATGAATTTATTCGGCTAAGGAAAGACCAGTGGTAGTGAAGAGGATATGTAAAGCTACAGCTTCAAACCGTCTCTCCGGAGCAAATTGAAGTCATGTGGCCATGGCGAGAATAAAATGAAAAATAACGGCATCCAACTGAATGTGTTAAGAGACCTGTGCGTCAGCATCTCACTGGTATAATAAGATTTAGTCAAAATCCCGCATGTAGAAAAAATATATACAGTATATCAACTCCAGTAACTTCACCAGCCATAACACAAACCAACTCCATTATTTTCCCCTCTGAGAAAACCCTACGAACCCCTTTCGTCACTAATATAACCCAGTTCCACCACAAACCTCACTCCATCATCACACTGCATCACTAACCCCACTCCATCACTAACCACAATCCACCAAAAAACCCACTCCGTCACTAACCTCACTCCGTCACTAACCCCACTCCACCACTAACCTCTCTCTGCCACAAATCCCACTGCACCACTGACCCCACTCTGCCTTAGGCTCCAGTCACACTGCAGGTACGACTTATTGCAAACCACCCGCGACCTGCAAGTCGTGGGTGGTATTAGTGAGGTTTGCGACCAGTCTTCATATGTCTCAGTCTAACCGCAGGCCACCATGGCGACCAAAAAATCATCGCGAGGTTTTTCGTGCTGCACGAAAAACCTCCCCACGCCCACTGATGTCGTGGCACGGAAGCTGCCCAGTGGGTGGAAGCTCCCCGTTGGGTGGCTGGACTGCGTCTGGTCGGCCTACTGACTGTGGCTGGTTGACGACACCTGATTTTTAAGCGGTGTTTGCTGTCCAGATGGAGGCCGGTCGCCGTCCACTCTGTTCAGTGGCCGTCCGCACTCTGTCAAGGCGACAACTTGACTCCGGTGACCGTTGTCCACAAGGCTCCTGTCCGGGGTGGTGGTTGAAGTCCGGCCACCGTCCAGCCGGTGATTGGTCGAGCAACAGGTGGTGGGCTGGACCGAGACCAGCTGATGGCCAATCCACGACTGGTGTTGGTCTAGTGGTTGTGGTCTTACTGTGACAGGACGCGGACCAGCCGCCGTTTGTCGGCGGCCTGCTGACAACCAGCTGGCCACCCGTCTGTGTCTTGACCTGTGCATACCTTGCCATGGTCACCGTTCGGCCGCCCACTGGACGGACGCTGGAAGGACACTGGACGACCACCGGTAGCCGATTGGTGGCACAACTGCTCGGAGACCTCTGTGGTCAGGGACTGGTTTCGCGATATTCAGGTTTGTGACAAGTCATTCCTGCAGTGTGACTGGGGCTTTAAATCTCCCAATCAATCACTAACCTCACTCCACCACTAACCTCACTCCACCACTAACCCCACTCCACCACTAAACCCACTCCACCACTAACCCCAATCCACCAAAAACCCCACTCCGACACTAACCCCACTCCACCACTAACCTCACTCTTCTACTACACTCACTCCACCAATAACCCCAATCCCCCACTAACCCCGCTCTGCCACAAATCCCACTGCACCACTGACCCCACTCCACTACTAAACCTACTCTACCACTAACCCCAATCCACCACTAACCCCACTCCACTACTAAATCCGCTCCACCACTAACCCCAAATCACCACAAACCCCACTCCATCACCAACCCCACTCCACCACTAACCTCACTCTTCTACTACACTCACTCCACCAATAACTCCAATCCCCCACTAATCCCACTCTGCCACAAATCCCACTGCACCACTGACTCCACTTCACTGCAAAACCCGCTCCACCACTAACGCCAATCCACCACAAACCCCACTCCGTCATTAACCTCATTCCATCACTAACCTCACTTTTCTACTACTGTACACTCGCTCCACCACTAACTCCACTCCATCACTAACCCCACTCCACTACTAACCCCACTCCACTACTAACCCCATTCCACTGCTAAACCCACTCCACCACTAACCCCAATCCACCACAAACCCCACACCGCCACTAACAGCACTCCACTACTAAACCGCTTCACCACTAATCCCAATCCACCACAAACCCCACTCCATCACTAGCCTCAATCCACTAAAAACCCCACTCCACCACCAACTTCTCTCTAACACTGTCAACTCCACACTAACCCCATTACGTCATTAACCCCCACACAACAACCAACCCCACTTCACCACCAACCCCCGCTCCACATTAACCCCACTCCACCACCAATCCCACTCCACCACCAACCCACTCCACCACCAACCCCACTCCACCACCAACCCCACTCCACCACCAACCCCACTCCACCACCAACCCCATTCCACTACCAACCTCACTCCACCACCAACCCCACTTCACCACCAACCCCATTTCACCACCAACCCCACTTCACCACCAACCCCACTTCACCACCAACCCCACTTCACCACCAACCCCACTCCACCACCACTCCCACTCCACCACCAACCCCTCTCCGCAACCAACCCCACTCCACCACCATCCCTATTCCACCACCAACCCCACTCCAAGACTGCACTCCACCACCAGTCCCACTCCACAACCAGCCCTACACCACCACTAACTCCATTCCACCACCAACTCCACCCCAAAAGCAACTCACCCCACCACTACCTCCGCTCCACTACTAACCACACTCCTCTACCACCCTCACTCCACCACTAACCCCTCTCCACCACTAACCCCACTCCACTACTAACCCCACTCCACCACTAACCCTACTCCACCACTGACTTCACTCCACTAACTCCACCCCACCACTAGCTCCGCTCCACCACTAACCACACTCCACCACTAACCACACTCCACCACCAACCCTATTCCAACACCAACCCCACCCCACCACTACCCCCACACTCCAACACTTACCTCACTCCAACACCAATCCCTCTCCTCCACCAACCCCACTCCACCACTAACCCACTCAGGCCCAGTCAGCTGGGTCCAGTCTGTCCATCTCGTGTGGGCCGTTCATCGTGAAGAAGTCCAGGGGCTGCAAAAAGGACTACCTTCAGCTCAGTGACGGCAACTCCCTTAACAAGAAGTAAGTGACCCTCTGTCCAAAGTAGTGACCAACATTTTTGTTTTGAACACCTGTCCACTCTCAGTCCCACAACTTATGCACACACACACACACACACACACACACACACACACACACACACACACACATTTGTTGGTAGGGCTAAAACACAGGGTTGTAAGTCATAATAACCAATATTTAATCCTATATTCAGCCGCGGAATTAGTCCTTGGGAGGGGAGGCCAAGGAGTGCTGTGATGGAAGACATGCAAAGAACTGAAGTTCAGCAGAGACGGTGTCACTTTGTGCTTAACCCTATTCGGTGCACCCCGTATCATTTTTGATACGCCCTAACTAATTTTTGCCAATAAACTCTAGTTTGTAAGCAATGCATGGTCTCACGATTATTTTCTTGTTAAATTACTGGAAACACAACAAAATAGTGATTCTGAGCGAAAAAACTGGGTTGAAACGAACGTTTTCTCTAAAATTAACGATTTTTCCCCGTGGAGAGCGCTAAACAAAAAGAAAACGCTGGAAGATGAGTGAAATATCTGGGACCTTAGCCTACGCAAGCCTAACGGGCATCAACACAGCTTCCAGACGTACGATACGTTTCCTATTTTCATTAAAACTACTTTATTTTCTATGTATTATTCATTGTTCATACTTTATGACTCCTCATACCTAGTGAAATAGTTATTTCATTCACTAATTTTATTATCTATGTATTATTCATTGTTTTTTCTCTATGACTCCTCATACCCAATGAAATGGTTGTTCGTACACATACACACAGATACACACATGTGCATTGTATTGTGCACACAGATACACACACGTGCATTGTAATGTGCGCACACACACACACACACACACACACACACACACACATACAAACCTCGCGGCTCTCGTGTAGGCGTGCTGGATGACGGTTAGTTGGGCATTAATTAGGGGACGGGGTGGATGTGCCGACGGACGTAGTCATTGCTTTTATTTTCGACATGTTGACCCAGTCGAAGATTACTTGGAAGAGGTAGTTGGCAATGATGATGATGATGACCTTGCCTTGGATAGAGTAGCTGAGGGCGACGATGTAGATGATGATCAAAATGTTGACAAAATGAAGAAGAGTGGGTACCACTCAGAAACAGAAAGCCACTTGTGAAAAATAGATTAATCAGTTCTTTGGACCAGTGCTTGAACAAACATAATTATGACGAATTTATCCTGCCACACGAGCTCAGGGAATATACCTGCATTTTAGAGAAACCCCAGAGAAAATTAGATATCGGTAAGTCAATAATATGGACCAATCATACAGAAGGTAGGCCTGTTGAGAAGGTATTGCCTAGTGAAGGATGTTTTGTTAGAAGAGGCAAGGTCAGCTAATACAGAAATAATGGCATGGGAGTTGTTTATAACATCTAATATGATTGATGGTATTGTAACCCATGCTAATAAGGCATAATTACCGAAATTTCTAATACTGACTGCTGAAATACCAACACACGTCAAGATGACTGATGCCATAGAATTGAAAAGCTTTTTTGGCCTGCTCTATCCAAGAGGTTTGTTGGGACAAAATAAATATTGCTATAATCGTCTCTTCATGGAAGGGTTTGGTCACCCAATATTTGGAGCCGTCATGTCAGTAAAACGATTTGGTTTCTTACATGCCGACATAACTTTTAACAACATTGATACCAGACACCAGAGATGGGTACACGATCAACATTGATACCAGACACCAGAGATGGGTACACGATCAACATTGATACCAGACACCAGAAATGGGTACACGATCGGTTTGCAGCAATCAGGGAGCTTTTTGAACAGTTCAGTAATTGTTGTTGCTCAGTGTTAGAGCCAGGTGACTTCTTGACCACTGATGAAACGTTGTATGGGTGCAGAACACAAATAGGGTTCAGACTACAATAAGAGCAAACCCGTACTCTATGGCCTCCAATATAAATCTATTAATGCTGTTAGATATCCATTTACCTTTAGGACAGCTGTATATTCAGGTAAACCTGGAGAGCCAGGACCACACTACATACGCGGTACAGTCCCAACAGTGAAAGCTCTGGTAAGTCAGTTACAAGACTCAGTCGACCTTAGAGGTAGGATTATTAGCCTGGATAGATTGTACACCAGTATAGAGTTGCTGGAGTGGCTTCAAACACAAGGTATCTCAGCCTTAGGTACTATAGATTCTACTAGGAAAGGCATACCACCAGAGATAGTCACAGAAAGGGAAGATAGGTCATACCAAGTTTACTGGAAGAAACACGGGAGGAAATGACACTGAATCCTATGTAACACCCACCAAAAGCAAAGGTAAGAAAGATGTGTTACTTCTGAGCACAGTTTCACCTATATTAGGCATTACCAAGGATGATGATTTGAAAATATATATATTATATATATATATATATATATATATATATATATATATATATATTTAAATTGTATGATTTCACTAAAGGAGGCACTGACATTATGGATCAGAGAATAAGTTTTCATACAGTACACACTAAATCTAGAAGATGGACAGTGAATGCCCTTGGCTACATTGTCAACACTGCCAGAGTAAATTCACAGACAATTTATTCGTTATATAATAATCAGGACCCAAGATAAATTGCTTCAATCTCCTATGGCTGGCAGTTAGTGAAGGCATTGTGTAATCTGCAAATTGAAAGAAGAAAAGTTCAGGCTTGTGGTCTGACCAGGAATACAATAGCTAAGATGAATCTGATGCTCGGACAGAGAGATGTAGAGGAGGCCGTCCCAGAAGTAACACATGAGAATAGGTCAGGCAAGCAGCACAGGTGTCATTCATGCCTGGAGTCTCTTTATGGTCCAGGATACACTCAGAATCGCCCCAAAGCAAAATCGTCCACGAAACAATGTCAAGTATGTCACAAGCACACCTGTGATCAGAATTGAAATAAAGTATGTATGAAATGCTATAGTAACATCCCCAATCAGTGAAAGTCTTGTTTTGGAAATTAAGAATGAATATGCATGTCTGCGAATATGTATAGATTATGACTGAGTTTACGTTATATACGGATTATATTTTTGTTTAAAAATTTCCTTATATGATAGATGTAAATAGAGATACGGAAGGTGAGGATCTTGCAGCATAAGAATCCTCCGGCTTACTTATATTAGTTGTAAGTGTAGAGTAAAAAGGATGTTCGAGTGCGTAGGATCAAATACCGCCGGAAAATACATAGGAGCATAGGCATGGATAGCCCCAAGTTAACGGTTACTACTCTTTCGACCTGTGACGGGCTGTGGGTCACTGAGGGCCCTGTTAGTTAATTGGCACCCGGGATCTTTTTAACTTACCAGGGGTCGATGCAACAGGGGGTGGATCAGCTGAAATGAAGCATGGTCTCGCAGTGTAGAGAAGGAGCTGGGGCCTGATTGACTGCTGTCTCCCTTGAAAGCGCCAGGCAAGGCTCTGGACCTAACCCCCTCATATCCACACTGTGCCTGTGCATTACCCAGGGAACAGCTTGTTCTCCGGTTACAAGAGATATAGGGTTTAACCAGGAAGCTACAGGCTGCTCTAAGCGATTCAGTAATCCAAAGACTGGCACGTTTCCTGGTTAACAGTCTACTCGTAAGAATTTAATGGTGATCCCGCATGTACGGAGCTTTGGCTGGCAGCTGCATTTTCTCGTGGTGACTACTAACAGAGGATCAAGGGACTGACTTCTGGAGAGACTGACTGGCTGACCGACAAAGGTCTCAGTGATAGGCTAGTGATTGACCAGTGGGAAATTACTAATAAACTGACATCAGAAGGACAGTCTACTGACTAATTTGTCGGTATTTTGGGATTGACTGCCCCACTGAATAACCATTGATTTATACTGTATACTGATGATGTTTTGGGTATAACTATTCATAATTGAATATTTGTTATTGCATTGCTCTGAATACTCCTTGGGGCGTAGCGTGAGCAGATAGAGCTACCGTGCCCTTTGAATAATTGGTTATAACTAAATATTTCTCTGTGCCCTTCAATTTTAATTTGCAGTACTCAGATTTAGAAATACCTATATAATATATTGGTGACAACAGATTCAGCCTTCTCAAGGACCTCCTTCAGCTGTAAGGAGTGAGAAGCAGGTAGACCTTTATTAGACAACAGAGGGGCAGGCAGAATATGAGGTAGGTAAGGCACAAGGCTGTTGATGTGGAATTTTGCATTTATTATGAAATATGTATGCATTTTAAAGAATTTATCTCACGTACATCTACCGCCTTCTGCCTTATCTACCTCCTGTACTCCCCGGCCCTTTCTCACTCGCCATCCATTTGTATGATAAAGGTCTACCTGTTTCTCACTCCTTAGTTATACGTGAAGTGGGTCCATGAGAAGGTAGAGTCTGTTTTGTTCTCACGAATAGATTATATTTCACACACCAACACAATCCTCACAAACCACCACAGACCTCACACACGAGCACAGTCCTCACACACCACTACAGTCCTCACACACCACCACAGTCTTCACTCACCAACCCAGTCCTCACACACCAACGCAATCGTCACACACCAACACAGTCCTAACACACCACCAGTCCTCACACCACCACTGTCCTCACTCATCAACACAATCCTCACACACCATCACAGTCCTCACACACCAACACAGTCCTCACGCACCAACTCAGTCCTCACCCCACACGTGTAAAATTAATAAGAATAATCTTTTACTTCTATAAATTCATTATAATATAGTTGTAATGACATTTGAAAAATAAATAACTACTTTCTAAAGGGAGGAGGTTGGGGAAAGTGGTTGGTGGGATACATGGCGAGTTGGGTCCTCGTCCCGTATCCTGGTTACACACTTTTTGAGTGTGGCTGAAACTCGCGTAGCTAAATATTATATTCAGTCATTAGAAAGAAATATATGGTAGTATTCTCATCATCATCATTATGAACTTTCCATTTTTAGTCCACAGCAGGACTGGACTCTTCACTTAGGGAGGTTTTAGTCAGGAAGCCCTAACCCACGGCCCTGCACAGTTGTTGACTTTATACACGGGTTTTATTCGCTCCTGTGTAGAGCACAGCTGTCATGTGTGGGGAGGCTTCCCACACAGTTCTTCTCAACAGGATGGAGTCGGAGACTTTTCGTCTCATTAACTTTCCTCTTACTGGCTCCCTTCAACCTCTGTCTCTTCGCGGCACTGTTGCATCAGTCTCTTTTCTATCGCCACTTCAATGGTCACTGCTCCTCTGAACTGTCTGCTTGCATCCCTCCACCACCACAGCAGGCATGCAGCACCCGTCTTAGCAACAAACTCAGCCCTTTTCTGTCCAACTCTTTAATGCAAGAGTTAACAGTTGCTCCAGTCATTCATGTATGCAACAGGTAAACTCTGGAATTGTCTCCATCTCTGTTTTTTTCTTACTGCCTACGGTCTCCAGTCTTTCATACACAGTGTGTCCAGGCATCTCGAAATGAACTGATATTGAATTTGGCTCTGCTGTCGTTTTTTTCTTGGAGGGAGCAATTTGCAGGTCCTGCCCTTTGGTGCCTTCTTTCTTGCATAAAAAAAAATACTCGCATGTATAACCAGGTATTATTTACATGCTTACATTATTAGATTTCCTTGACTAATAGCTACCTCTCCATCAACTAGTCTACCTAGTAGTAAATCCACTGAAAGTGGGTTTAGGAGTTATGAAGGTGAGGAAGAAAGAGAGAGTATTAGCGGTGGCGAGTGAGAGAGAGATGGTGGTGAGAAAAAAGCGGTGGTAGTGAGACGGAGAGTATGGTAGAAGGGAATATAGTGGTGAGTGTGAGGGTGATGGAGGGAGGGAAGGTGGTGGTGAGGAAGATGGGAGGTGGTGAGTGTGAGGGAGGAAGGGTGGTGGTGATGATGAGGAAGATGTGTAAGCTATCAACTTCCATGTTATGGACGGTGTGTGTGTGTGAGACAACAGTAAACGGTTTATTGATACTGCAGCCCTCAGACTGAAAATATAGCCTACGGCTTTGATATATGGCAAACATGATAAGCGTTGGTGAATGGTAAAATATTTTATCATTTGATATTTACATTAATTTTAAATTTGATAATAGTTAAACGTGTGTATGTGTGTGTGTGTGTGTGTGTGTGTGTGTGTGTTTCAGTGCGCGCGGGTGCGGTACGATATGTTTGGCGGCGCTTGCCTTGCAACGGCGCCGACGTGTCCGAATGCGTTCCTTTCACTTCGTCAAACCAATAATATTACTCAAGATTCTTTTCTCGATACTAGGGTCGTAAGTGTGGGAAATCGCCAAGGGTTGCACCGAATAGGGTTAAGCCTCACTCCTGCTTCAATTGGGTTTGGCAATGTGACGGTCTTTGTTAGGAAGCAGCCTGAGTAAGTCTCGTGACGAACTTGGGTCTGAACACGAGTAAGAAGTGTATCTTTACTCACGGAAAACAGTGAATGCATGATACAAAAAGCGTAAACTTAATTAAGTACACACACACACACACACACACACACACACACACACACACACACACACACACACATCGTCATCATCATCATTATATCCTGTGTTGCCCCATGAGGAGCGTAGGAGCCTGGGGCAAGGCAAGTTGGTCCTGACATTTATGATGAAAGTGACCAGCCTCATTCATCCCTGAATGGCATTACGTGAGCAATAAACCCCAACCACCCCTTGGATATAAACCTGCACAGGCTCAATCCAATTGGGGCTACTAATTACCCATTAAACAACAAGGCGCCATAATTTGCTTATATGGTTACCACTCAGCGTTGTAAATGGTTTCCTGATATACAAGAAATCGTTTGGCTTGTCACTCAGTCTAGAGTCACCCGTAGACAGAAGGAAAAGGAATGAAGAATAGAAAGACAGAAGAGGAAGTAAGGAAAGAGGGAAGGAACACACACACACACACACACACACACACACACACACACACACATGAACGTTGGCATGCTGGCTTAATGGACCTCACCTCTTAGGAGGTTCTACACAGGTGTTCCAAACGCGTTTCATGACCTTACCAACAACGTTTGTGTGTCACAGGTACAGAGGAAAGGGTTCGTGAGCCCTGAGACAAAGAATGGCAACCTCCCCCAGTTCTCTCTCTCTCTTTCTCTCTCTCTCTCTCTCTCTCTCTCTCTCTCTCTTTCGATATATCTACTTATCTATCTATCAGGTAGAGTACATTGTGAAGGTGACGGGTAGTGCTAGGAGTGACATTGCCAAGCAAAACACTCATAATCCCCCCCTCTCTCTCTCTCTCTCTCTCTCTCTCTCTCAGGCACTGTGGGAAGGTGACTGTGAGTGCTGAGAGCGAGAGTGGCAGCCTAAACGCCATCTTCAAGACCAACAGGTGGAGAAACGCCAAGGGATTTAAGTGTGTGGTAAAGGCTTCGGGTGAGTTTAAGTGTGATTTGAATATAACTGTGTTTTAAGTGTAATTTAAGTGTGTGGTTAACGCCTCTGGCCAGTATAAGTGTGCTTTAGAATATGTGTGTTTTTAGTGTAATTTAAGTGTGTCGTTAACGCCTCTGGCCAGTATAAGTGTGTTCTAGAATATGTGTGTTTTAAATGTAATTTAAGTGTGTGGTTAACGCCTCTGGAGTGTGTGGCTGTTATCTGAAGTTAAATGTCATTTAAGTTTGATTTTAGTGTGATTTCTGTGCGACTGTGTGGCCTGGGTTGAGATGACATCCAGGTTAAAATTATGTGTGTGGTTTAAGCCTTTAGTAAATCTATGCGTGGTTTAGAAACAAACGTGATTAAAGTAATATTTCAATGGGTGATTGAAGCTTGTAGTTAAAGTTGATTTAAAACAAGGTATTATTTAGAAATGATTGAAGTGTGTTGTGAAAGTGTCGGGCTGCGTTCCCTTCAGCCGATGATATAATGTGTAATTTACTCTGTCTGTCTCCAGACGTTTTTATTAAACTTACACAGACTCCTCTAACTGGAGGAGTTAGATACAGCCTTCATTAATCCCTTCACTACTTGAAGGCCTTTCATAGCTAGATGAAATCGTTACCTACAAAGCTAGATGAAGTCGTCTCGTACAAAGCTAGATGAAATCGTCTCCTACAAAGCTAGATGAAGTCGTCTCCTACAAAGCTAGATAAAATCGTCTCCTACAAAGCTAGATAAAATCGTCTCCTACAAAGCTAAATGAAATCGTCTTCTTCAAAGCTAGATGATATCGTTTTCCACAAAACTCGATGAAGTCGTCTCCTACAATATAATAATACTACATGGGACTGAAGGGGCCAAGTGTGTTTTAAACATTAATGTGGTGTAATTTAGGTATGTGGTCAAAACCTGGGGTGAGTCGCACCCTCTGGACTGGCAGTCACAAACAATGTTGTCATCAGTAATTCCTGTCGTAAATGAGATTTGTTTCTGCAGGAAGGACAGAAGATTGTACAACATCCTGATTCTCCATGTCCTTTTTGCATTAACGCATACTGGCTAGAATAAGAGAATTTTTATAAGAAAATTATTTTGTGGTAAGGAAAAGGAGAGTGTAGAAAACTGTATCTCTTCCTCTTCCTGCAAATTGAAATCTGGGAATTAAAGCTACTAAAAGTTTTTTAATAGTTCTTTCGCCTTCATTTGACCCAGTTTTTGTTCCAGTGCAGCTTAATTCGTGTAGCTCGGAGACAACAACAACAACAACAACAACAAACAGTATTGAGGCTCTACATCCATTCTTATACATTTCATCGTGACTATCATCACATTCAAGTATTAGTCTATTTTCATAACACCTCAAAATTCAAGATGGAGTGATGGCAATCTTAGACCAAGTTGAAGTGAGAAAAGTACAGCGATTATCACCCCTGAACTCGCAAACAGATTAACAGTAAGTTCCCACTGGTAACTGGTATTAGTGTTTGCAGGAAAAACTTGAGGCATTCTCTTCCCTTCTTCCTGATCAAACAAATCGTATTTACCACAGGAAACTGATGCTTTGTTTTTGGAAGCAGAATAAGATGTGTGGGAAAATTAATTATTTTCGATTTCCTTACCCTTCTTGTTGAACACCTCACAATTATTGTTGTTGATGATGGTGGTGTTGTCCCTCCCCGGTCTGTCCGATCGAGTCAACCCATAGATCACAAGCAAGCAGCCATCCTCCTGTGGCAAGCAGCGCCTAGCCATGGTCGCAATAGAGACCTTCCACATGACGAGGTTCTGAGAAAATGGAGGAGGCATAACTTTCATAGGATGACCTGTGTATAGGAGATGTGTATGAGTAGTCGGCTTAGAACGATCTTTGACTGGTCGGTAACAGTGGCTGAGTTCTTCGCCTGGGAGTACTTTGCAAGGCCAGCTACCGAGCCTTGGCCACAGTCACTCCCATGGTAATGCCTCCCGAGACGAAGGTAGCCATCCACCTACTACCTTTTTGCGGGCTAACGGGTGCTACACCTTGCCCATCGGTGACCAGGGACTGTGCAGAGAAGGGCGTCCATCTTCCCTGAACCAGACACGTCTTCAGGCCGCATACCCAACATCTCATAATAACGGCAGGGGAATGATCGTAAATTTCCTCGTTAATTACAGCCTCACCTGACATAGCTTACTATATCATAATAATTGCCGTTTTCTTGCTTAATCCATTATACAGGCTGCTCCATATATTACGCATCCCTCGTCCCTGACTGGAAAAACTCTCGTGTTTTGCTGAGACAGTTTAGTCGGCGATAATAGTGTGTACCCAGCATGATTTTATACTTCCCATCACCCATTTCATGGTTTATAGTGTTTGTGTATTTTCGGCTACTGACTGCATGGTTGATCAGGGATTTCACAAAACAGCGTGAATGTCTGTGTCTTCACCTGATACCATCAGATTGAGCCGTCCCCGCAGCACACAAGATACGGGACACATTATATGAGTCACTATGTACTCTATAGTTCCCGGGCCGTACACTGTCCTCATGTGAACCATCAGTTCACAATGTCCCTCAGGTTCACTTCAACTCACTGGTACATCTACACCTCCACTGATTTTTAATAAGAAGCTTACCTGCATTACCCCAAAAAATATATAACAGAATTCAGTGGTGATAATAAATTCTACTATAAATGAGAGAGAGAGAGAGAGAGAGTCAGTGATATGTTGTATTTTTCAGGCGGTTCTTCTGGCACCACCGTTGAACCCAACACATCTCAGTGCGGTAAGTGACATGTACACGGCTTCTCTATTACTCTCGTTTAAGTGGGGATAGTTGGTAGCACATATTCCATAGTGATTCTTTCTGCACATTACACCTCCGTATCCTTTTGTATGTTATCCTCAGACAAACTGTGTCGGTACTAATATATGTAAGCATAATGAAAGAGTATATCAATGTGTAATGTGCGTAATAAGTCCCTAAAACAATGTGTTACCAAGACTCCTATGCCACCAAGAATAAGCCCAAGAGAGGCTTGGCTGATTTCGTAACACCTCTTCCTTTCCGATTTATTTAGTCAGATGTATTTTAATAGTCTCTCCTATGCCTATTATTTTTCTATTTCTTTAATACCTATTAAGGTAGTGTGAGTGACATGCAAGAGGCTATATACGTGGAATATACTCAATACATTGAAAAGGAAGAAGTGTTAAGAAATGTTTAATGCTTCTTAGAGTAATTATGACCCTAAGTCTTTTCAGTTCAGTCCCATATTATTATAACGCACTCTTGCTATCTCCAGACGCTGATATCCAGTTAAGGAGAGACTTTACGACGCGGCAAGGCGTCTTTGCCCACTTATCTATTAAAACACTGAATCCAATGGCGTATTACTTAGTTTAGTTTTGCTGCCTCTTGATTACGAGCGAGAGAGCGAAGCGCGCAAGTGATGTTTACTCTCAGTTAAGTTTGGAAATGAACGGCCGGCCCGACCCGACCGTCACGCGAAGCAGACGCTAATAACTTGACTCCTATGTGAATTAAAAGTTGAAATTCTTTCAGCATGAGATAGTCGTTTAATAAACATTGTCATCAACTAAAAACTCACCCATAAAGGAGCAGGAACACCTTGGAGTCTCAAGTTTTCCAAGGGGGTGGTCGGCTGTAAACGGTGTTGCCTCATATACAAAAATAAATTTTAAAAATAATTTTCCATCATAACACTGTGTTGTTTGGTATCACCTCTAGCAATGTAATACCAGAGATTCCGCGATCATTTTAAATCAGAGGGAATTTGTGATAACATAGCGCTCGCACTCTCGTCACGCTCTCACAAAGTACACTTTTCTGGTTTTATTTAGCATGGAAATATTTTTCTTACTGCTGGGGTTAAATGAGGCTATATCCAAACTTGCAGTTCGAATAGTCTCTTGTAAACTGAATAACAGCATCTGACACAATAAAATGAAAACTATATCATCGTAATCAATGTTTTTTTTCTAGAATGATGACCATTTATATTTCTTGTTTCCTACTTCCAGTCGACTTCATTCAGACTAGGAGTATCCTATAATAATGATAAGTTTATATGAGGTTTTATGTAACCCTTCCAGTTCGAAAAGTGTCTCTAAAGCCGAACAAAATCGTCTTGAGAAAAGCAGTAAATGAAATTACGCCAGCGTATTCAGATGGTTGACATCTTCAGTCTGATGACGTAGTAATAAATCTCATTCCTGCTGCCTTCAGACAGTTTTATTCACATTACGAGGGACTGATTTCACTGTAAGAGTAAGACATGGCCTTCATTAACCCTCTGCAAAGCTGAATAACAAAGTTGTGATGGAGGAAGACTAAAACAACAAAAGATGTCACCACATTCCAGTGTTAAATCTTTAATCACAATGTAGGGAAAGCGAGCCACCATGTTGACGCGCCTGCATCCCACATTACTGGTGCGGTTAGCAACGGTATAGCCTGCATCCCACATTACTGGTGCGGTTAGCAACGGTATAGCCTGCATTCCACATTACTGGTGCGGTTAGCAACGGTATAGCCTGCATCCCACATTACTGGTGCGGTTAGCAATGGTATAGCCTGCATCCCACATTACTGGTGCGGTTAGCAACGGTATAGCCTGCATCCCTCATTACTGGTGGTGTTAGCAACGGTATAGCCAGGCCAGACATGTTCTGTCTCGTCGCGTGCTCTGCAACTTATCGTAAAAAAATTAGTGGTTTGTTTGTCTCAATGTGATTATGGTGTTATGCATAAAAATGAAATAATTTGAGGTTGTATTCTAAGTGGCATAGCAGAGTTCGTTACATCTTTCCAATAGTGACTTATACATTACACCTCAATATCCTCTTGTCTATAATGGATGTGTACTACATTATATCGACATCAAAATGACATACAGAGAATACAAGAGAAAGTTAAGGCGTAATATGGTTTGCGCTGAGAAAGAAGTGCTGTGAAGTTTTCTGTGCCGCTTAAAATACAGAATTTAATATCAAGTGTTGAGCCAGTCTCATTCTCCATTCAGATGTTAAGATTATTAAACACTACTTTGCCTCTTGTCAACTGCCTCTAGCTTTATATTCTTCACTGGGTCCTCAGTACCTTAATGAGGCTCGTGCAGTCGCCAGGCATTAATCTTAACCGTTCATTGTGTGTTTGCAGCGTCGTGTGGAACCGTGAACCGAGTAGAGCGGATCGTGGGTGGACAGAACACCCAGGTGAATGAGTACCCGTGGCAGGCGGCGCTGGTGGTGGCGGGTACCAACACTGTCTTCTGTGGCGCCTCCGTATACAACGATCTCTACGTTATCACCGCCGCGCACTGTGGAGTTGCGTATGTACTTCTGCACTACATTTTATTACATCACAGCATAGCTCACAACAGCACACTGTACTAAACTCCACCGCATTGCAATACACTGTACTACACTGCCCATTGTATGTACTTGTACACTACACTTTACTACATAACAGCACAGCTCATAACAGCACACTGTATTAAACTCCATTGCACTACATTACACTGTACTACACTGCCCATTGTAGGCAGCGTTGGTAGTACCTGGTATAGTGGTCTCCCAATACTGTCTTCTGTGGCGCCTCAGTACATAACTCTTTGGAGTTACGTAAACACTTCTACACTACTCATCACTACAGCACACACTACCACAACACACCACACAACGCTACACTGTACTAAACTACACTACACCACACTACACTACACTACACTACACTGCACTACACTACACTACACTACACTACACTACACTACACTACTCTACAGTTGTAGGCAGCGTAGGTGGCACTTGTCACTGTTGTCCATCAACATTGTCTTTTTCGTTGCCTCCGTTTACAGAGTTGTCACCGTCGAGCACTGCGGGGATGAGTAAGTACTTCTACACTATATAGTACTTCACTACACGACAAGACACTACACTACACTACATTACACTACACTACGCTACACTATCCGTTGCAGGCAGCTTTGGTGGTACCTGGCACTGCTGTCTACCAGCAGTACTTTTGGCAGTGCCTTCTTATATTACCATCTGACTTGTCATTGTCGCGCGCTGTGGAGCTGAATAAGTACTTCTATACTACACTACACTACACCACACTATACTACATCACACTACACCACAACATATTACACCACACCACACTACACAACACCATGCCATACCACTGTACACCACACCACACTGTACTACATTACACGACTTTAGTGAACTACACAATATACTGAGCCACACCACACCACACAACACTAATCTACGCTACGTTATGCTACACTGGCCTGCACTACACTAGCCATAGCAAGCAGAAGTGCTGGTGGTTGACTGCTGGTGGCTGGTAACAGCTAAGTTTTCTGTGGTCCCGCCACACAACAACCTCTAAGTTGTTCCCGCCGCGCACTGAAGAGGTTGTGCATTTTAAATCAAGAGGGCTTAACTCTTTCAATCCGATGGCTTAGCCGTATGGTTTATTATTTGTTTACCTTTTCTGGAAGGGGATACTCTGTTTGGGAGAGCCCCTCAGTACTGAAGGGGTTAGCGAAGACTACGAAGTATAACCCTTTAAGTTCGAAATGTCTCTCATTGGATGGATACAAACACACAGTGGATAACAATAATAATAGAAAAAAAGATGTCCTCAGACCTAAGCTGTTAAGAATCTCTACACTTCCTCCGCACCAGCTAATACTGGGGCCCCAGTTTTTTGAGCTTCAGAGACTATGAGACGCCTCCTCCCTACCTAATATTGCTGAATATGATGTGTTGTCGTCCTCGTCGACATATCAATGTTCCAACATGCTTGCATGCGCTGGCCTTGGTCACCTAATGGTGGCTCTCCACGTTGCTCGGTCTCTGACAGCCTTCCAGTTCAGTCCCTTATCCCTGGGGTCACACTCTGTGACCTCATCCAAGGACTTTTACGGTATCTCTCTCACAACTCTACCCCCTACGCTAACGTTTCTCATTTACCACAACCAATTATCGTCCTCCAGTCTCCACATGTCCACACCATCTCAGTCTACCACTCATCACACCACCAATACACTCCAGTCCCATCCTTCCTCTAAACTCTTCGATCGTAAACATACCCTCCTCAGACCTCATATTCAGGGACATGGCTGTGGCACACCTAATGTCTGACTTAGTTCATACAGTATCTCTGACTGGGGTAAAAGTAATCTTGTTTTTAATGCATCAAAAACTCAGTTCTCACATCATTCAGCCCAACAAAGTCTTCTACAGGAGTATCCTCTAATTTTTAGCAATTTTCAGCTCAATTCCGCATCGTCTTTAAACATACTTGAGGTTTCATTCTCTTCGGATTAATCTTGAAAAGATCATATTACCTCTCTTATATTATCTGCTTCCATACTATTAGATGTGCTAAGCCGACTCCGTGCCTTCTTTACCCCTGCACAGTTGTTGAATCTATACACGGCTTTTATTCGCCCCTGTGTGGAGCACAACTTTCATGTATGAGAAGGCTCCCCACATACAGCTCTTCTCAAGAAGGTGGAGTCAGAGCCTTTTCTTCTCATTAACTCTCCTCCATTTAGTGGTTCTCTTCAATCTCTGTCTCTTCGCCACACTGTTGCATCTTTATCTCTTATCTATCGCTACTTCAATGGTCACGCTCCTCTGAACTGCGTGCTTGCATCCTCCACCACTACGGCGGGCATGTAGCACCATTTTGGCAACAAACTCTCATCCCTTTTCTGTCCAACTCACTAACTCACGAGTTAACCGTTTCTCCCAGTCTATCATGTATGCAACAGGTCAACTCTGGAACTGTCTCCCTTTGTCTGCATTTCCTACTGCCTATGATCTCCAGGCTTTCAAACGCAGTTTGTCCAGGAATTTCGAAATGAACGGATCTTGTATTTAGTATTTGTGTGTGTGTGTGTGTGTGTGTGTGTGTGTGTGTGTGTGTGTGTGTGTGTGTGTGTGTGTGTGTGTGCGGGAACAATTTTCGGGCTTCTGGCTTTTGAGTTCTTGTTTCTTGCATACACAAAAAAAGGAGAGACAACAGCTCCCATAACTTCCTCCAACCACTCCTCACTCTTGCCATGGAGCCAGCTCCAGCCCCACTTCCAGGACATAACATGTCTCCCAAGTAAGGGAACTCTTCCACACATTCAAGAGACTCACCGGCAAGATCAGTCCTTTAACACCTGTCGATCTCCAAATCTATCCCGGACACACTGCATACACGAAATCAGCAGTATCTCACAGTCTACCTCTAACACCACTACATCTCTTATTCACCCACTTATCACAAATACTACATAAGATGGAGTTATTTCCCACTTCCTTGTGGCAAACTGCACTGCCACACTCTCTCTGCTTTGACATTACTCCCAGCAGCACCAGATATCAATTTTGTTTTATACACATTTACTCTCAAACCCTGTGTATTCACTCTGTCTCACCACCTCCTAAATCTTTCCTCTGCCTCCCTTTCATTTTCTGCAGTTAGCTCCAAGTCCAAGTCATCAGCATACACTATCTCCCATGGAAGTCCATTTCTGAAGTCACGTGAGAGAGCTTCAAGCACCATGGCAAACAATATGGGATTCAAGACTGACTTCTGATGTACACTAACATTCATAGAAAAATCACTCAAATCTCCTTTCACTCACTCCTGTCTGCGAGCACCCACATACATAGCCGTAACTGCTCTAACTGGCCACTTCTCCATCCTAAGCTTTCTCATTACTCACTTCTCCACCTCCCTGGGAACTCTATCAAAGGCCTTCTCCAAATCAAAATAAAAGTACAATTCCCTTTTCTTTCCTATATATTTTTCCTGAGGCTGTTGAACAATGAATACTGCATTAGTGGTCCCTTTGCCTGACAAACCCAAATATTCACTCTTTACCTAATCATACCTTCTAGAACTCTCCATTACCTTCATCACCTGGACCACAAGTTTTATGCCTCAATAATTTCCTTTTTCCTGTGCATCACCCTTCCCTTTATACACATATATGGTCACACTTCAGCCAGTCATCTGGAATATCTGGAAGAACATACGTATATAATAATAAGCGTATTTATCACTTCAGTAACCAAACCCGCTCCTACAGCTCTTGATGCCTTCAGTATTTCATCAGTCATTGCAAACAGATCTACTGCCTTCCCCACCTGCAATCTGCCTATTGGTCTGCTCACAGCAGCAGCATCAGTCGAAGGCCAAAGGCATTGGATCTGATGACCCCAAACCTTCCTCATTCAGCATTTGGCTATAATGCTTTCTCCAGGGGTCTTTAATATCCTCGCTGTCCACTACCTTTCCTTCATCACTCTTCACACACTGCTCACCCATGATATCCTTGTTTTCCCTCGTCATTTGATTTGCCATCTTAAATATATTGTGGCATATATCACATGAATTAACGCAAATAATAAAAGGTACTGGAGAACTCCTCAAATCTGTAAAATGTCACAGTATTGTGTAATCTCCTTATCGTACAAGGGTGTGCATGAGGGAAGGTGTAACTTCAAATCTTGGTACAGGATCGAGCATTTTAACGATCAGCATCCTGGTTGTTGGTCGCAGTCACGTTCAGTACCCTACAGAACACTTCGACAGTTCTCCCTTAAGCAGAATCTAAGGCTCAAATTCAAGTGTCGGTTTTTAACCCTATCCCTTGTTTAAACCCTGGATTACAGCATAAACCCAGACCACAGGAATTCAAATAGAGGGTTTGAGCCGCTGTGGCGCTTAATCCGAGATTTAGTCTATTGCAGTTTAAACTATATCAAGGACTGACGGGGTATCAAGGGTGGTAAGTGTCAACATATAAACGAGATGATACTTTCCAAACATTGCTACAGACTGAAGAGTTTGTCAAGAGGAGATTATTTGGTGACATGCGTGATAATGTCATAAAAATTAAGCACCAAACTTCCTTGTCCTCTCTACGGTGAGAAGGCTGTGCAAACCAGACAGTAGTCTATTATTACCGTCACTTTACTTCTCTTTCACAGAACTTTGTCAGCTGTGCAGATATTCAGGCCTGAAGCTTTCTTCAGTGTCTAGCGGGTTTTGAAATGCAGTATAACGCGAAATTTTAAACTCTTCACCTTTAGTTTACCGCGTTCTGAACTTCAGTTAGCGCTTATCCTAATTATTTCTGTTTGGCATTACTGTGTGATTACTCGCCTTTGGCGGCCCGAACGCTTCCTCACACGCTGGGCATGGGAAGGGAGGGGATTGCCATACTTTTGCATCAAAGCTGTCAGCTGAGCAAACACTACATTATATATAGCCATACATTGCTAGAATAAAATGTCTGTTGTGCAGACAGTAGCCTACTGTTATATTCCTCCAAACGCTTTCATCAAAAGTATATTTTTCTAGTACTGTACCCAAAGTAATTTAGAAATTTAGATTTGTTTCAGAGAGGCACATCATTTAAACAGCCTATTTATAAATCCCCCTTGCCTATAATCCAGTTAGACCGAAGCAGTTTGACGATTTCCTTCAACTTCTGAAATTCACATATGACATATAGAGTGATAGCTGTCGTGATAATACAGAAGTATTGAACAGTAAGTATCTTGTTTATGCATTTTATTCATGAAGTCATGGATTTTTTTTCTTTATTCACTAGTATTATAAACATTTAATTATATATTCGACTATACTATTGCAGTGTTACTCTATAATTTTTACCTGTCCCCGTCCCGGGGGATTGTGTCCTTTATTGTGTTGTTAGTCGTCAGCGTTTTCCTTATCTGTTTTGTCTTGCCTGTCCTTCTTCTTTTAGCTGATGTTTTAACTGAATCTCCGGACCCTTTCTATTGACCGTCTAATGTTGTTTATAATTTGTGTTGGTCTTTTGCATGACATTTGGTTTTATACTTTCTCTCCAAGGTTTTATTCGTTTTTGAAGCTATATATTATCTACATAATGTCTTATCATTGTTTTATTGTTTTTTTCCCTTTACCTGTCGATATCCTATTCTCCTTTCCCGTTTCTGTTTTATTTATAGTCATATATCTTTGTCTGGAATTAGTACCATATGATCTTTGATACCTGGCACTAGGAATACATTATTCAGGTTAATATATCTAACTCCTACATGTCGACAATTATCTCCCAAACACAACAAGTGTCTGTTATTAACAATAATGATCTATAAAGGACTTCGCTGTGGTAATGACCTGCCGTAATCTGGGAGAATTTTTGGATGCTTTCCTTGTCAGTAACTGGAAGGGATTTACGTACCCTAACCTAAACTAACTTAACCTAAGGTAACTGAACTTGTGTGGTGCAGGATCGAGCAGTACAACATCAAGGCCGAGGTGCTGGTTGGTGCCCACAACGTCAAGTCGCCCTCCAGCGCACAGCAGCGAGTGGCTGTAGCGCAGATCATCAACCACGAGAGCTACGACGATAACACGCTGGACAACGACATTGCTGTGTTAAAGCTGGCAAGGAGGATCACCCTCAGCGACTTTGTTAAGCCGGCCTGCCTGCCCACCGCCGGCAAAACATACAGCGGCATGACCGCCGTTGTGACCGGCTGGGGCGCCCTGAAGGAAGGTGAGACGCCCTCTGTCCACTGTTGATATTTATTAAGTCAGTAGCCACCACAGTATGGTGTGTGTGTGTGTTGTGTGTGTGTGTGTGTGTGTGTGTGTGTGTGTGTGTGTGTGTGTGTGTGTGTGTATGTGTGTGTATGTGTGTGTGTGTAATTCACCGGGTCGGTCGTGATCGTCAGCTTTTACCCTGAAGGAAGGGAGCTGAGAGCTCATATAGTCCGATCTAAGGGCAAGGCTGTGACCTTCACACACGCACCCACCCGTCCCCTTGCTCAAGGGGGAGAGTATCCACCCACTTCGTCAGTGAAACGTTTCACAACCTGAGCGAGGCGCGAACTCCCGTCTACCAGATGGCAAGCGAGAACGTTACCACTGCGCCAGCGAGCGGTGTGTGTGTGTGTGTGTGTTTGTGTGTGTGTGTGTGTGTGTGTGTGTGTGTGTGTGTGTGTGTGTGTGTGTGTGTGTGTGTGTGTGTGTGTGTGTGTGTGTGTGTGTGTCATGCAATTTGTTACTGTGTGAACAAAATAAATCCAAAAAACAAAATCACCCACGATGGACCCAATTTGGAGGAAGGGTTTAGGTTGTTCCCAGGATTTGACATATTATTTATAGAATAGTAGGTCACATGGCAAAGTCATATGGATAGTTTCAACCCCATTTAGACCGAACTTGGTGAAAGAAAACCAGGCTAAATTGGTTCGATTTGGAAAGCAATCAGTCGAAAGTCGAGGTCATATATGAAGTTCAAATGTCTGACCCAATAACTCAATCAGCTTATAGTCATTTTGGGCCCAGCTTGAAAACTTTGAAGGTCAGGCAAAAGAACAATTAGTCAAGGGTTACGGTGCAAGGAAATAGTTCCAACAGTTTTTCAACCGATTCGAACCAATCTTAGTGAAAAGACTGAGGGTCTGGCTTTGATGAAGTAAATCTCTTATAATAAAAGTTGGTCTACAGTTAAGGCCACAATGCAAAGTCAAATGTTCAGCCCTTAAACCAGTTGCAGGGCATGAATATTGCGCTCTGCCAGTACTCCTTCTGGTTTGCTGTCCTTTCGTGATTTTTTTTTTTTTTAATACAGACAGTCCTTGCTATATATTAGGGATATGTTGCAAACTATCGTTACTATTTTAAACTGGTACTGTAAAAGGAACTGGTACTGGAAAGCTTGCAGATCAGCTTTATTGTCAGCAACACAGCTTTAGCAGATATTTCTTCCATAATTTTCTCTACACACTATAACGGGAAAATATAATCAAGAGGTAGCATATAACGACGATATAGTATATAAGATGCCAGCTCCAGATATTAATGCAGCACCAACAAGTAAGGAAACTCGCTGTCTGAAGCAACACTTATCTGGCCACACGAGGTTGCCATCTTATCATTGTCATCATCTCATCCCTAATTCGCTCTTAAAATAATCATCACAAATAATGAATAAAATTCACTAGATGAGGCAATAGTTATAATTCAACAGGAGGTCATCATCATCATTATCATCGTTTTTCAACCTTAATTCACACCTGTATTAATCAGCACAAACTATTAAAGAAACTTCTACCTTAAACAACGCTTACACCACTGAAGATCAGCAGCCATCAGTCACTAAATGAACCTGTAATCACCTCATTCACTCACCCACTAAACTCAATCACTCACTGTTTAGTCACTAAATCAAAATACTTTATCAACCCAGTCACTAAATCACTAAATCAGCTCACCCAATTGCTCACTCACTTATTTGTTGACTGAACTCACTCACTTATTACGCAATAAATCAAGTCACTCTCACTCGCCAAATGAACACCCATTTGTCCACAGAAGGTGACCAGCTGACTCACTAAACTCATCCATTCGTCACTCACAAAATCAGCTTATTCGCTCACTCACACACTCACTACATCAACGCACTCACTCACTCACCAAATGCACACACATGTGTCCACAGGAGGTCGCCAGCCATCCGTCCTTCAGGAGGTTGAGGTGCCAGTCATCAGCAACCAGAAGTGCCGGGAGTCTTATGGTTCAGACGTGACCGGCAACATGCTGTGTGCCGGCTACGACAGGGGTGGCAAGGATTCATGTCAGGTGACCTGTTTTTTTTTTTGTTTTTTTTTTTTTTAGCATTAATAAGTTCACTTTAATGCAACTGTTTTCACCTGACGAAGACCCGTAACCCCAGTCAGCTCAGCTGATGACCTCATGTAGTCAGACTAGAGAATCAACTTGTCTAGTAACCAAGGAAACACATTCCTACCTCATGAGTAACGTCTGTCAACTTCCATGTACCCAATACTTATTATTTAAGTTGTGGGGGCGGCCCAGTCCCGTCACGTGAAAACAAACAGACAATATTTTCCTGAAACACCTATGATGACTAATGATAAGTGCCGACAGTCTATGGTTCAGTCCTGACCGGCAACGTGATGTCAGCGGCTACGACAGAGAAGGTAATGATGCAGGTCAGGCAAGGAGTGTTTCCTTAACCTTTGGGCTGCCAAATGCTGACCCTTCTTGGCATCATATTCTGAATAGCATCGGATGATTCTACAATGCAAGTGAAATCTAAGGCATCATTAATTTTGAAAACTTTCATCATTTACCTTTGAGTGGAAAATAAAGATCTTTGAATTCAATTTCATCTTTCGACATACGATTTTCTTCAGCTCACAACACTGACAGTAAGAAAAGGTAGACCATACTAACGGCAGAATTAGGTGGATGAAATTGTTAGTGGTATCACTGCCTTTCTTTATAAAGAAGAGAAAATATTGATTCTTTCCTCATCCGTCATTTATTTCAAAAAGATAACACAGTAAGTAATAATATAACTAGTCAGTGACGTGTTGCTTGCAATAAATAAACTTTAAGGTCAACAAAAGGAAGGTTATGAATAATATTCTCAGGAAATGTAAAGGATTCTCTGTCTATCTATCTATTATATATATATATATATATATATATATATATATATATATAAAATCAGAGAGAGAGAAAGAGAGAGTAAATTTCATAGTGCATATATATATATATATATATATATATAGATAGATAGATAGATAGATATATATATATATATATATATATATATATATATATATATATATATATATATATATATATATATATATAAAATCAGAGAGAGAGAGATTAAAGTTCACAGTGCAAATACCTGAAAAATGTTTTGGCACTGCTCTGCCCTTTTTATGAAAGTCTTGGCAAGCAAAATGTCTGACAGTGCTCGTCTCTCTGAATGTTCCTAGGCTAGTGAAACAAATCCAACGCATCTCCCTGGGTTGGGATGGGGTCTGGGGATCGTCTGATAGTGAGAGAAAGACTCTGGGTTCTCGTGCACTTGGTGTTCTGCGCTAATGGGTTCTACTAACGCTAATGGGTTCTACTAAGGTTTCTAATTAAGGCTGGTCATGTGTCATTCCCCAGGGTGACTCTGGTGGCCCTCTGGCAGTGCAGGACGGGGCTCGCTGGGTGCTGGTGGGTGTGGTGTCCTGGGGCAACGGATGTGCCAGACCAGGCAATCCCGGAGTGTACGCCAGAGTCACTGGTGAGTAGTACACACACACACACACACCGCTCGCTGGTACAGTGGTAACGTTCTCGCTTGCCAACTGGTAGACGGGAGTTCGCGCCTCGCTCAGGTTGCGAAAAGTTTCACTGACTAAGTGGGTGGTTACTGTCCCCCTCGAGCAAGGGGACGGGTGTGTGCGTGTGTGAAGGTCACAGCCTTGCCCTTAGATCGGACTATATGAGCTCTCAGCTCCCTTCCGGGAGGGTAAAAGCTGACGATCACGACCATCAAGTGATCCTGACCACCCGGTGAACACACACACACACACACACCTGAGTGTGCATGTGTATGCATAAGCCACATATTACGCACTTTCTAAGTTAATTTTAACTAATTCAACACAGTCCAAGTGTTTCATATCATATTAATTTATCATAACCTATCATTATTTAGACTAACTTATAAAAGTACATGGATGATACAGTATAGGCCATGTAAAAGGAAAAATACATTACAGCATTTAAGGCAGCCTAACAACCTGGGTTTACCTCCCCTGATAGAGTACCTGGGTTGGCTGGACAGCAAGACAAGACAAGGCGACAACAACCTGTGTTCAGGCCAGACTACCTCAAACCCTAACCCTGCCATCACCCCCAACCCTGCAATCACCACCCCCAACCCTGTCATCACCACCCTCAACCCTGCCAACACCACTCCACCACCCAGCAACAAGTGCAGTGAGTATATCAATGACTGTCAGTTTTAACTCTCTCATGATCGCGACAACTCACCACAGTTGCATATTACTGGATTTTTTTCTCACTCTAAATAGTGATGAGGATGGAAAGATAGAAAAAGTATGAACCTGAATATTGTCGACATGCCAAGGGAATCATGGCTGGTCTGTACACAGCTACAGTCCACTGATATACTTCTGTGTGAAGTGCCAAAATGATTACTGAGTATACAAGAGCACTGAATCTAATTTATGGGTGTTTCACTTGACCTATGACTCCATCAATCAAAAGATGTGATTATAAAATGAAACAGGTACTTGATGGTATTTGTCCAACGAACCTTTCTACCACATATGAAGCGAATTATGAAGAATCAATTGAACTGAAAAGAGTTTGAAAGAAAGAAAGGAAGGAAGAAAGAAAGAAGGAAAGAAAGAGAGAAAGAAAGAGAGAAAGAAAGAAAGACAAAAGAAGAAGAAGGAATGCCAATACAGCATGTCTTCATACTAATGTCTAAAAACCTAATATGCTCAAAAATAGGACCAAAGTTAAAAATATCGAATCTATCGCTACCTCACGTCATTACTGTCAGTTCTTGAACAAAATCCACAAGGATATGGTCCTTCAGTTCCAGGTATGGTAAAAGAGCCAGTAACATCGTTCCATGTGTTGTGTGAAGGTAACGGGTAATTAAATAGTATCTTGTGGGCAACACAGATTCAAACAGAGGATAAGAAGGAGGAGGAGACGAAGAGGGAGCTGAGACACGGGGAAGGACGTGTATATCTGATTCAGTGATGTGGGTTTCCTGCAAAGCATGTCATGGTGTGAAAGGTTAAAATAAGGCTTTCTGATTCCAGTTCGTCACTAGAATTCACGAGAAATTCCTTTGTATAAATTTGCTGTGACATGCTGGATGCTGATCTAAGTAGCGTAAATCTGCGTCTTTACGAGAAACGGTTCACACACACACACACACAAACTGGTTCATGAGTGTAAACAGTTCGTGTGTGCCGCGTGTGGGACGGTGAATCTGCGCTCTCTCTCTCTCTCTCTCTGGCCAATTCGTGTGTGTGTGTGTGTGTGTGTGTGTGTGTGTGTGTGTGTGTGTGTGTGTGTGTGTGTGTGTGTGTGTGTGTGTGTGTGTTTGTAGCTGGGCTAATCTAAGCTAACTTTAGCATTACCTAACTAACCAAGTCCTGTGTGTGTGTGCACAGCGTGTGGGCTGGTCAACCGTGCTGACAGGATCGTGGGCGGAGTGGAGACATCAGTGCACGAGTACCCCTGGCAGGTGGCGCTGACTGACAAGAACAGCAGGAGACCTTTTTGTGACGGCTCTGTCATCGCCGATCGCTGGATCCTCACTGCAGCTCACTGTGTTGGCAGGTGGGTGAGGCAGGCAGGCACAGTGCGTACGCTGGGTTAGGTCAGATGGGTGAGGCAGGCAGGCACAGTACGTACATTAGGTTAGGTCATATGGGTGAGGCAGGCAGGTAGGCACAGTAAGTACGTTGGGTTAGGTCAGATGGGTGAGGCAGGCAGGCAGGCACAGTAGGTACGTTGGGTTAGATCAGATGGGTGAGGCAGGCAGGCAGGCACAGTAAGTACGTTGGGTTAGGTCAGATGGGTGAGGCAGGCAGGCAGGCACAGTAGGTACGTTGTGTAAGGTCAGGTGGGTGAGGCAGGCAGGCAGCGACAGAGTTACAGACTCACCATAAAGTATCCAAGCGCTGCAAGCACCATGGATTATTAAGTATATGATCGAAAAATCTGAAAACAGCTCTCCTCGTGTGTACATCTGTCAGCAATTGTTACTACATCATATACCGGTGAACCGTATATCAGTGCAATGACTTCAGTGTGGGTCATTCCACAATCAGGCATGCCAACCATTCCATGATGACACGGTAAGTTCTATTCATTTTTACATCCATCGTGCCCAGGTGTTTGGATGCTTTTTGGTGAGGCTGTACGTTAGGTTATATCATGCGGGTGGGGTAGGCAAGAGTTAAGTGGGTGAGGCAGTAGGTTTGACATGATACCTTTCTGTAGCGGCGGTGTCCTCGCTGACTGCTGAATCCTTACTGGAGCTCAGTGTGTTGACAAGTGGGTGAGAAAGATAAGGTAGGCAGAAGGGTGAGTCATGGAGGGTAGGCAGAAGGATGAGAAAGAAGGATAAGCAGATGGGTTAGGCGAGGAACACAGGGAGAAGGATGAGGCTGTACCATCGCTGATCACTGGATCCTGACCGCATCTCACTGTGTTGACAGGTAAGGCAGCAGAGGCTAGGTTAGATTAGGTCTGGTGAGCGAGGCAGGCAGGCACAGCAGATTGGTTACTGTAGATTAGGCAGGGGAGGCAGGAAAGCAGGACTTACACAGACCCAACACTTCCCAGTTGAGCAAAGCTAAGAGGAGTTCCTGCTATAATTCTTGCTAAGGAGCTAGAACATGAAAATGAGCATTAGAAGGAAATTAGGTCAGTTAAGCTTTGTGTTGGCGTCATCTGTTCATACATGTGTGTATGTTAAATCTCAAGGAACGGAATTTTGTGTCTGTGCTCAGAATCTTAAATATAACATAAATACTCATTGTGTGTGTGTGTGTGTGTGTGTGTGTGTGTGTGTGTTACTGAGGTGAGTACTAACGCCTTGTGGTATATGTTCTTTGCGTGTTATCAGATGGTCAGTGAGCGATGATGTGGTGGTGGTTGGTGAACACAAGTGGACGATCAGTACTGAGACCACCGCCACCAAACGTCGTGCCATCGCTCAGGTAAAGTCTGCCTACCTGTCCCTACTCAGTAACGACCTCTCCGCCCACGACACACCATCACATTTCCTTATATACAATACTGTTACACCACCACCCTTCCTTATGAACAGTACTGTTACACCACCACCCTTTCTTATATACAGTACTGTTACAACACCATCTTTCCTTATATACAGTAGTTACACCACCACCCTTCCTTATATACAGTACTGTTACACCACCACCCTTCCTTATATACAGTACTGTTACACCACCACCCTTCCTTATATACAATACTGTTACACCACCACCCTTCCCTATAAACAGTACCGGTACTATTACACCACCACCCTTCCTTATATACAGTACTGTTACACCACCACCCTTCCTTATATACAGTACTGTTACACCACCACCCTTCCCTATAAACAGTACTGTTACACCACCACCCTTCCTTATATACAGTACTGTTACACCACCACCCTTCCTTATATACAGTACTGTTACAACAACACCCTTCCTTATATACAGTACTGTTACACCACCACCCTTCCTTATATACAGTACTGTTACAACACCAGCCTTCCTTATATACAATACTGTTACACCACCACCCTTCCTTATATACAGTACTGTTACACCACCACCCTTCCTTATATATTGTTACACCACCACCCTTCCTTATATACAGTACTATTACACCACCATCCTTCCTTATATATTGTTACACCACCACCCTTCCTTATATACAGTACTGTTACACCACCACCATTCCTTATATATTGTTTCACCACCACCCTTCCTTATATATTGTTACACCACCACCCTTCCTTATATACAGTACTGTTACACCACCAGCCTTCCTTATATACAGTACTGTTACACCACCAGCCTTCCTTATATACAGTACTGTTACACCACCAGCCTTCCTTACGAGTATATGCACACCCATACACACTCTGAACTTGCCATAGCTCAGAAAAAAAAAAAAAAATCACTACTCGTTAAGGACCTTTCCTCCCACGACACACCAGTCCCACCCACGGATGAGCGACATCTATGATACCAGTTTATCTTACAGACTGTCGCACGTTCGATCTTATTCGAAATGGCTGTGAATGCTTCGTAACACGCATTTCTAAGCTCTTCATCCTGTATCCTCCACGTCAGTGATCTTTTGTTTATTATTATTATTAATAGTAGTAATAGTGGTGGTGGTGGTGGTGGTGGTGGTGGTGGTGGTGGTGGTGGTAGTAGTAGTAGTAGTAGTAGTAGTAGTAGTAGTAGTAATAGTAGTAGTAGTAGTAATAGTAGTAATAGTAGTAGTAGTTGTTGTTGTGGTGGTCGTGGTGGTGGTCGTGGTGGTCGTGGTGGTGATGGTCGTGGTGGTAGTAGTAGTAGTAGTAGTAGTAGATCCCCAGATGTGGGGAGTAGACTGTAGCACCAGTCGAGCAGGGCAGTACTCCCTATGTGGATGGAAAGCTGATGACAGGGAGAGCTGGAGCTCCCGTTTCATCAGCCCTCGGGACTAGGTCCTGACCATCCCTTCGCTGAACTTTTTCAGTGTCTCAGTTACACAGAGAGTAGGCCAGCATGCTCTCCAATACAAATTTCTCTAACTATCTACACCAAACTACATGCACATTACACATTACACATCCTTTTCCAAAATTCAAAAAAAAAAATCATGGCGTCTCATCACCCAGCCTCGGAGTCCCCGGGGGGGGGGGACCATAAATGCCCCCACCTTCCGCCCCCCTCCCGGTGACGACTCGAGGTGCCTGGAACCTCTGTCTGACTTCTTCTTCATTTCTGCAACATTCGCTGCCTTTCCTCTAACTTTCGCCCTGTTGAGCACCTCCTCTCCTCCTCTAAACCTCACCTTCTTTTTCTAACTGAGATTCAGCTGTCTGAGGCAACTGACAGCAAACCTTTCTCTGTATCCTCCTACTTTCTCTATACTCATTTCAAAGCCAAAGATGGCTGTTGTGTATATATACGCAAAGACTTATCTTGCTCTCGTGTTCCTGAACTCGATTCTTCTGAATTCTCTACACTCTGGCTTCGGCTTTCTTGTCATTCTCTAGCTAAATATATCTGTGCTGTTTACTTATCCCCTAATTCTATTGACTATCAAAAATTCTTCGACTATCATACTTCTACAATGGAACACATTCTATCCATTTCTCCTTTCTCGGAAATCTCGATTCTAGGAGATTTCAATGTTCACCACCAGCTTTGGCTCTCCTCTCCTTTCAGTGATCCACCTGGTGAACAAGCCTACATTTTTTTCTATCCTTAATGACCTAGAGCAGCTTGTACAGCAACCTACCCGTACCACAGACCGCCTTGGAGAGAGCTCCAACATACTTGACCTCTTCCTTACAACTAATCCTTCTGCTTACACTGTTAATCTTTTCTCTCCATTGGGCTCCTCTGATCACAACCTTATCACCTTAACCTGTCCTATCACTCCGGTACGGCCTGTGAACCCTCCAGGGAAACGTCGTCTGTGGCATTTTGGAGCCGCGGATTGGGAGGCCCTCAGGCAGTACTTCTTGATTTTCTCTGGAATGATTATTGCTTCCATGCCCGGGAGCCATCCGAGTGTGCCTTGCACATTACGGAGGTTATTCTCTCGGGCATGGAAGCATACGTTCCTTTCTCATATCCTATGACTAACGCAAGAAAGCCTTGGTTTAATCACGCTTGTTCTAATGGGGTCTGCAACAAGGAGAGGGCCTACAAAAGGTACTGGAGCCAAGCCACCCCTGAATCACATCATCTTTACGTTTCTGCCCAGAATTGCGCTAAGTCTGTTCTTCGCTCTGCTAAAAATAATTTCATCTGTACTAAATGCTCTCAACTCTCTAACTCGAAATCTTCCCACTCCTTCTGGCATCTTGCCAAAAACCTTTCTAACAACTTTACTTCATCATCTTTCCCTCCTCTTTTCTACTCTGATAGTTCTGTAGCTATTACTTCTACTGATAAAGCAGATCTCTTCGCACAGATTTTCTCCTCCAATTCCATCTTAGACGATTCCGGTGCTGTTCCTCCATCACTTCCTCCCTCTGACTTCCTCATGGCTGACATTAAAATTTCTTCAGCTGATGTATTTTCTGCCATCACTGGCCTCAGTACTAACAAGGCATATGGGCCTGGTGGAGTACCTCCTGTTGTTCTCAAGAACTGTGTTTCTGTGCTTACACCCTGCCTAGGAAAACTGTTTCGCCTTTGTCTGTCCACTTGTACCTTTCCTTTTTGCTGGAAGTTTGCTCTTATTCAGCCAATCCCAAAGAAGGGTGACCACTCCCAATCCTCCAACTATCGTTCAATTCGTCCAATTGCTTTAACGTCATGTATTTCAAAAGTTTTCGAGTCAATTCTCAATAGAAAATTTTTAAGGCATCTTTCCTATCACAACCTTCTTTCTGATTGTCAGTACGGGTTCCGTCAGGGACGCGCCACTTGCGATCTTCTCACCTACCTTTCAGACTCCTGGTCATCCTCCTTTCGAGACTTTGGCGAAAGCTTTGCCATTGCACTCGACATCTAAAAGGCTTTCGATCGAGTCTGGTATAAATCTTTAATTTCCAAACTGCCCTCTTACGGTTTCTATCCTTCTATCTGTGCCTTCATCGCTAGCTTCCTTTCTAGTCGTTCTATAGCTGCTGTTGTAGACGGCCATCGTTCTTCTCCTAGATCTATCAACAGTGGTGTTCCTCAGGGCTCTGTCCTATCACCAACTCTCTTCCTTTTATTCATCAATGACCTTCTGAGCTGTACATCTAACCCTATCCACTCATACGCTGATGACTCCACCCTACACCTTTCCATTCGGTTCCCACAACGCCCATCTCAGCAGTTACTTCAACAAGCAAGGGATGAGGCTATGGCACACCTAATATCTGACTTGGCTCGTATCTCTGACTGAGGTAAAAATAATCTGGTTGTTTTTAATGCATCAAAGACTCAGTTCTTACACCTATCAACCCGACAAAATCTTCGACAGGTATACCCACTAATGTTTAATAATATTCAGTTTAATCCTGCATCATCCCTGAACATGCTTGGGGTTTCATTTACTCGGGAATTATCTTGGAAAGATCATATTACATCTCTTGTAAAATCTCCTTCCAAGAGATTGGGTGTACTAAGCTGACTCCGTTCTTTCTTTACCCCTGCACAATTGTTGACTCTATACAGGGGTTTTATCCGCCCCTGTGTGGAGTACAACTCTCATGTGTGGGGAGGCTCCCCACATACAGCTCTTCTCAATAGGGTGGAGTCAGATGCTTTTCGTCTCATTAACTCTCCTCCTCTTACTGACTTCTTTCAACCTCTATCTCTTTCCCGCACAGTTGCATCTTTATCTCTTTTCTTTCGCTACTTCAATGGTCACTGCTCCTCTGAACTGTCTGCATGCATTCCTCCACCCCTACGACGGGCACGTAGCACCCGTCTAGCAGCAAACTCTCATCCCTTTTCTGTCCAACTCTCTAATGCAAGAGTTAACCGTTACTCCTAGTCCTTCATTTATGCAACAAGTCAACTCTGGAACTGTCTCCCTCTGTCTGTATTTCCTGCTGCCTATGATCTCCAGTCCTTCAAACGCAGTGTGTCCAGGCATCTCGAAATGATCGAATCTTAAATTTGGCTCTCTATTGTATTTTGTTTTTCTCTTGGAGGGAACTGTTGTTGCGGGCTCGTGGCCTTTGGTTCCTTCTTCCTCGCATAAAAAAAAAGCTGTAGTAGTAGTAGTACTAGTAGTAGTAGTGGTAGTGGTAGTAGTAGTAGTTGTAATAATAGTAGTAGTAGCAGCAGTAGTAGTGATGTTGATATTAGAACGATATAAAATGCATGTAGGAGAAAGTGTAAGTGAGTTAATCTAAATCGCTAAGGGATAGGTGATACGGATCCCCAGATGTCACACATAGTACACCACTTGTTACTCTACCTTGTTCTCGGTATTTCCCTCCTGCCACTCCCAGGTCAACTCCTCATGATAATAATGGTGGCTGGCAACATTTTTTGTGGCAGCTACACATGTATGTTTAGCTTCTGTTGTGCCGTAACGCCGTCTGTGGTGTTATGTGCTGAGCTGATGAATCCACGCGGGACGCCGGGTTGTATTGGTAGTGGTTTGTAAGATTTTGTAATACCTCTTCCTGTGAGAGTTATTCTGCAGATCTCAGTATCCTCTTGTATGTTTTGGTGCAAATTATGTTGACATTAAATTGACATATAATGCAACAGTAATAATGCTGTATAATATATGACTGAGGCTGAGGCGGTACAAAGTCTGCTACGCCGATCACAATACGGAACAAGGCGTACAACACACCTTGGCAAAGCGTGCTCTGATGGAGTCAACGTTAACTATGTAGCTACGTGGATCGTGTTACTGGTGGCAAGTCAGTGGTCCCAGGGTGGTACTTCAGTCACGGCAAAGTAAACATTTTCCCTGGAAATACCAAGATCATCCAGGCATAACAGTTTTAGGTCATAGACATCGTTTTGTCTAACCATACAACATACACGCTTTTCTTTAAGACGACTCAGCACAACCCATAGCAATGTTTTTTTTGCATATGGTTGTATAGGGTTGGGTCTGTTACAACATTCGTAGAGGTGCAACACATTCAACGTCATTAATGCTTTCCATGCAGCTAACACTACAGAACCCTGAAAACACTTCGTATTCTGACACTGACATTTAACCTGTAGTGGCATCGCATGACGCTTAGATATGATTGGGTTATATTGTGTCCCATGTGCTTGTGTTCCTTGCATAACAGCTGGAGGTGTTGGTGGTGCAGATGTAAAAATGTTGGTGTCTAAGTTATACCAGCGGGAAGTGTTGTTGTTACAGACTGTGGTTTAACTGAGGTCCAACGAAAACTCGAAGAAGAACATTACCATGATCTGCTTTGCCGAACCTCTAGTCTTAGTGTAGCATGTATAACAACAGAAAGTGGTATTATTGCAGATAAATTGTTTTTGCAGGTTGTTGTTCACCCCGAATACAATAAGAATACAATGAACAACGACATCGCCCTACTCCGCCTGGCCGAGCCTCTGGTGTTCCAGAGTGACAACAAGGTGGCGCCCGTCTGTCTCCCGCCGCCATCACAGCTCTTCGCCAACGTGCAGGCCACCGTCACAGGCTGGGGCACGCTCAAGTCAGGTCAGGGCACAGAGTGTCAGCATGACCTGACTTTTAACACATCAGCAGGGAGTCAGATGCCTAGTCTAACCTCACTGGCTCTATTGTCAAATGAATCTACTCTGGCCTGCTCCTTAGACGCACCTAACCTAGCTTAACCTAACCTAACCCAACCTACTCTAACCTGATATAATGTCAAATGAATCTACCATAGCCTGCTCCTACCTTAGACGTAGCTAATCTAACTTAAAACAGTCCAGCCGAACCTAGTTAAACCTGCTATAATGTCAAATGAATCCCCCGTTGCCTTCTCCCATCTTAGACGCAACTTACCTAATATAACCTAACTTAACCTGCTATACTCGTATTGTCAAGTGAATCTACCCTAGCCTGCTCTAATCTTAGACATAGCTAGCCTAATGTACACTAACCCAACCTAAGCTAGTGTAACCCTAACTTAACCTAACCTAGCCTAATCTAACCTGCTGTAATCCCATATAAACTTGGCTAAACTTCCTCAAGCTTAAGGTAAATTTTGCCTGTTCAGGAGGGAACCAACCCCCGTCGCTGAATGAGGTGACGGTGCCAACCATGACCAACGCCAGGTGCAGCCAAAAGTACGGACCCGGCGAGATTACTAACAACATGATCTGTGCCGGACTAGAACAGGGTGGAAAGGACTCGTGTCAGGTGGGATGCGCTCTCTCTCTCTCTCTCTCTCTCTCTCTCTCTCTCTCTCTCTCTCTCTCTCTCTCTCTCTCTCTCAGTATTCGCTCGTCGTTAATATACTCAATAATAAATACAAAGATATACTCCTCTTACTGTTCAGTCCTGTGAAATAGTTGTACTAATTTTTGTAATGTCCGAGTTCTTGGGCTGGCGTTTAACTGTGTAAAACAATGTGGGATTCTTGTGATTGCCGGTTTGTTTGCATGTCACGGAACTGCCAGACTCAGACAGTTTGAACAGTAAGTTGTGGTTGTATGAAATTCAATAAGACTTCATTATGAGGTAGGAATGTGTCATTGGTTACTGGTCAGATGTATCCTCCAGTCTTACTACACTTGGCCATGAACTAAACTGAAACAGGTTATGATTCTTTGTCAGGTTAAAATTAGCCGAGTATAGTAAATGTGTCCTTGTAGTGTAGAGGGATGTTGTAATATTAACGGATAACACCAAAGACAACTATTGCATTTACCACTGTGCATCAGAGATTGTGACCTTTGTTGCTACGTGGTGTTGGAATGGGACGCCTTCGTGTGGTGGCACCGATATAACCAGGCGGCTCAGCTGCCAAGTTAAACAAACATCCGTTAACTACTTCCCTATTTCCCGAAAGTAGGATGACTTGCTGCAGAAGTGAACTTAAGCCAGCAGTCCACCGGGCTCTTGCTTCAGAAAAGCCAGACAATAACGACAACAGCACAAACAACAATTGTAACTGTGTAAAGCACCTCAAGCAAAGCAGCCTTGTTATTATAGTAAATGATGAGTTTCCTGATTTTGAAGGTTCTGTATACAAATGGTAATAAACAAATATGTAAATAAAAGCTGTCAGACAGGATGGGCCTGATGACGATCGTAATGTTTCAAGCCATCTCCACTGTAATACACGATCGACTTGTATTCTTCATCCACGCGTGATATTAGTTTGTACATAATGAATACGATACATCTCTCTCTCTCTCTCTCTCTCTCTCTCTCTCTCTTACCAGGTGTATTCTTCTCCAGTCTCATGTACCAAAACTTATGGATCTTGATCCACCTTTGGATATGAAGCCACTTTACCTCCATTTATTAATGCATGAAAATTCAAATCGATTCAATTCAATCTAAAAATAAATAGTGCGTGAAGAGAAAGGCTGAAAGTGAATTCCTTTTATCAAGCCTTGTTCCGCACCACTGTCTGTCGGTTCCGTAGATCAACATGACAACCCCCCTGCGCATCACAGATTGGTTGCCGTTTATCAGTAAATAGGTCACACTTACATGTGTAAACTTTTATACACACAACAGGTCCATTGAAAACATCAAGAATACCGATTTTAAAGTCAATGGTGGGTCCTAATTTACCTGACGGAGCTGGACCACAAACACAGCTTTAAAACTGAGTTGTGGTTCCAAAACATTCGATGATCCTTTCCTTTCCAAGACATAATGAGTCTCCATGGTTACAAGGCAAATCAGCCCTCAAGTCTGCAAGTCTATTTCATGGTAGAACAAACGCTCTGTAGTCCCCCACTCTCTTTCCTCCCCCACAGTGACTGGTGTGTGTGTGTGTGTGTGTGTGTGTGTGTGTGTGTGTGTGTGTGTGTGTGTGTGTGTGTAAAGCTTTTTTCTTCCCCAGGGTGACTCTGGTGGACCCCTGGTGACTCCTGGTGGTGACTCCCACATGGTGCAGATCGGTGTGGTGTCATGGGGGTATGGGTGTGCCGATGGCCGCTACCCGGGGGTGTACACCAGAGTTAACAGTAAGTATTTACCTACATAAAGACCTATGTATACCCCAAATGCCTATGTATTCTTCAGTATCTAGCTACCTCTGCCTATGACTTCAGTCTTTCAAAAGTAGTGTCTTATGGCGTCTCGCAATGAACGCATTTGCATTGTGGGTGGGATGAACAACCCTTTTGCAAGTATGCGTCTTCAACGCTCTTCTTTCCTTGCACTGAAAAGATAGGCCTTAATCTAAGCCATCTTTTTTACAGTGGTTCCCAAACTATGATAACAACACAAGGACTGGAACTCTGTCACTCTGATTGTTGTTTATCGGAAACCCTATCCTTGTTCAACTTTGGACTTGTCACGGCCGATAATTTGTGGTAGGTGGGGGCGCTCACCATCCACTCACTCGATGTAGTGCTGCTCTCGGGTGTCTGCCCTTGCCTCTCCTCCATCCTTCTTTGTTTCCATCCTCTTCTTTCTTCCTTCATTCTTTTCTGTTCCTTCTTCCTGCGGGTGACTTTACACTCCCTCTTCTGTCTTTCTTTCTTTCATTCTTTCCTCTTCCTTCTGCCTATGGGTGACTCTACACTGAGTGACAAGCCAAATGGTTTCCTGTACACCAGGAAACCATTTACTATGCTGGGTGGTAACCATAACACCAAATTATGGCACCTGGTGGTTTAGTGGGTAGTTAGGTGCTGCAATCGGACTGAGCCAGTGAAGGTTTATATCCAAGGGGTGGTTGGGGTTTATTGCTCACGTAATGCCACTCAGGGATGAGTGAGGCTGGTCACTCTCATTTTAAATGTCAGGACCAACTTGCCTAGCCCCGGCCCCTACGCTCCTCATGGGGCAACATAGGATTGGATGATGAATGAATGAATGAATGAATCTATCTATCTATCTATCTATCTATCTATCTATCTATACATACATATATATATATATATATATATATATATATATATATATATTGACTAGGCTGCTTCCCCCAAAGAAAGAGGGGTAGCCGAGACAGGACGACACACTCCAAATTTAGCCCCCCCACACACACACACACATACACATTTACTTGTACGGTAGCCCTAATGGGAGAAGGGGCAGATCCTCATTGAACCACATCACAGAGAGGTTATCTGTACAGTGTAATCAGCGACATCCGCAGCAGGGCCCGACAGCAGAGCTGACTTACCCCTGCCACATCATAATGGACCCATCCCCTTACCCATACCTGACTTATTCAGCTGATCAGACCAAAAGTGGGAGAATATCCCCTAGGGGCTGCATCACCATTCATTCATTCACAATTTCTCACCAGTCATCCATATCACGCGTAGCTACTCTTCCTTGCTCTACAGACACCCTCTTGCATCTAACACTCTCTTCAAACTGTCCATCCATCCAATTCATGGTCTTCCTCTTAGCTTTACACCATCCACATCCGATCCAGTTATCTTTTTCATCAATTGTTCTCCATCCATTCTCTCCATATGCCCAAACCATCGCAACACTGCTCAACTTGATCACCCATCTCCCGCATAACTCTAGTTCTCCTGCACGCTTCATCATTTCTCACTCGATCCATATGCGTCACTCCACACATACGCCTCAGACACCTCATCTCCATTACATTCAAACTTTTCCTCTCTACTACACCCGTATTCCATGTTTCAGTCTCACATAACGCTGTCGGTACCACTACATCCTCATACAACCTTCTCTTTACATCCACTCTAACTGAACGACATCTAAACACTTTTTTCATTTCTCCCAGCACCTTTCCTACTTCATTAATTCTAAACTTCACCTCTATATCTATTCTTCCATCCACAGCAACATGTGATCCTATATATATATATATATATATATATATATATATATATATATATATATATATATATATATATAGCCTAATTTGTCTTTCTAAATTAAATATATTTGGTACTGTAAATTACTTATTCATTTTCAGCACAGTTCAGACTAACGTGCTACCAGCTAAACAGGGGGTCATTACAAAGCATCATGAGTCTACCGTTTGTAGTGTGGTGGGTGGGCTTGTTTTTGATGACAGAGGCTATCAAGTCTGGAAGGATGCTCGTTAGCTACTGGCGCATAGCAGGTGCTGCATCAAACTTATTTTTGTATTGCATTTGGTGGCGATGTAGCGTGAGAAGCTGGCTTCACACATATGCGTCGTTGCAAAGGGCTCTTTCCGTAATGTCAGGGTACTCGTGAAAGAGTTTTGCTTAACAGGAAAACAGATAGCCCCTGTTAAATATTGGTTTGAGTCTGTGATCAGATGAAATGTCAGTTACCTGCTCCTTTTCTTTTATTGACAGATTTTCATCTGTTACAAAACCTGAATCCATAAATAGGTTACGCAGCCATGTTAGATGGTTTAACTATTTTCCCAAAGAGTATTCTAAATTGCTTTAAATGTTCATGTGTGCAGTCTCCTGAACTCTCCTCCAACTCCAAGGCATTTTCGTTATGGAATATATGAAGATCTGAGATGCATTCAGTTCGTTTTTGCTTTGAGCATTCAGTCCAAAAGCTAATGAGGAGGAGAAAAGATTCAATTTTGTTTTGAATTTTTCATGGTATGTTTATTTTCCGAAACTGATCCGGCATACTTTTAAAATAATCACTGTTTTTTCTCAACTACTTCAGGGTGCATTGTTTCCAAGTGCTGTCCCACCTTTGCAGGACGCAGGCTACTGTTTGCCGGTACCTGATGACATTCCCCACACTGCGAATCAGGGGTGTTTGCTGGTACCTGATGACATTCCCCACACTGCGAATCAGGAGTGGTTTCGTCACCAACAGACATAAAGACAAAGTCTATAAAGCTGTCATTTACCTTACGTTTCTTGGCCTTTCACTCACAGATTTACAAGATCCTAACGTCTGTGTCACTGGTGCAGACGTGTGTGGTTGATCCACCACTTCCTTCATGTTCGTCATTGTAACTACACGTACCAGTGTGCTCACCGCCATCTTGCGACTTTGGTTTTAACTTGCCGTATTTTAACCCTCTTTCCATCTCAACGCAATACAAGTACTGAATAAACACGATTAAGGAAGACAGATTCTACCTGCTCTCAAGGCCAGACCTGTGGCCACATTACCGACCCCTTCGTTGGCTAACTTACCCTATAAACCCACTACTGACGAAAACTTAATGGAATTTAATTCAAACAAGAGCTTTGTTTTGTATCCCTTACAATTATATGGCATATTTTAGTGTAACAATATGACATCCAACAGTACACAAATAACTTCACCTTCACTATTAAAACGTCCCGTAATTTCCGGTCCATCACTCCTGAACATTGTACGTACTTGTCAGAATTAAAAAATTAATAAGCCAGAGGCGTAGCAGACACGTGATCTGACCCATAGAACCCTTGGTAGCTTTCCTGGAACCCTAGGGTTCTGTGGAACACACAATGGAAACCACTGTTCTACAGGATGGGTCATACATAAAACAGTCATATTGTCCTGCGTTCCTGGGGACATCCCAGTCACCGTTATCAGTGTCTACCCTGTGGCATTTCCTACTTTTTGTTTCTTGCGTGTATCTGCTTTCTATGTCTAGTGACTGCATGGTTAATTAGTTATTTCACAAAACAAACAAAATATCTACACTTCCACGCTTGAGCCTGAGCCCTTCACACAGCAAACTTAAAACGAAATGCATTATATATGTACAACTCCAGTCTTTGACGGTGTATATCTTTGTACCAACAGACTACCTGGACTGGATGGCTGGTTACCTCGCCGACTCCACTACCTGCTCGCCTGCTGCTGTTGGTCGCTGAGGTCTTGCATCAGACACCCACAGCCCACACACGAACCATACCCTAACAGTACCTTCCATAATGGCACCAGTATTTCCATTATTTTACCATTATTGCTTCTCTTAACCCAACGCTAGGTTATTGCCTCTTAAATTTTGTTTTTGACAGTCCCAGACGATTTTATCCAGCTTAGGAAACAGCTTTTATGTTGAAGAAGTAAATAAAAACTATAAGTGAGCACCGAAGACCCAGAAGGCTCTCCTAACCTGAAGGAAATATTATGGTTGTATTTGGGATGGAATGTGAATGACGTCCTGGGTGTACATGAGATCTACGAAATATTCTAGATACCCCACACACCCCTACCCTCACCATCCCTTCCATAATGCCACCTGTTCTACTATTAATACCCAAAGTTTTGGCGTCGTAATCCAAGACCATTTGGAGAGTTTTCGTAGCACCTCTTCCTTAGCGAGTTTGCTGCATAGTACACCTCATTACCTTCTTGTGTGTCGTTGGTGTATATTACGTATGGAAATTTCAAAGCGATGCATATAACAAAAAACTTTTGTGCTGTATTATGCAAGAAAAAATTCTCGGAATGAGGTGCTAGGAAACCTCGTAAGGTCATTAGAATGCTGCTGTAGAATGTCTCATAGAGCGGTGCCTTACCATTGCCATAATGCTTTTAATATTACCACATAATTCTATGCTAATAACATAACCATGAGCATACTATACAACCTGCATCGCCCTTCCTTCTATAAAGACATCAGTACTACTACCATTTAATTCCATGATATGCAGTATTAACATGATTAAGATTTCAAAATTACCCGATTCCAGAAATGCAAGAATAATTAGCGTATCCATAAGTCATTGAGGGACATCTTTATCTCTCTTTATTCTGTCCATTTCCTGATGATTTTATTCACCTTTGGTTAGACCTTTATAACGGCAGGAGTCAATATGTTTAAAAAAATCTTTAGTTCGAGTTTTTCTCTTTCCTAACCTGAATGAAACCGTCCAGTAGCAGGAAAAATAAACTTAACAGGACGTCACCGGATTCAAGGGATTATGATCTTTTCATGATGAAACTACGGCGACCAACGACGATCGGCAGACCTAGTGTGTGAGGATTATGTTTCACTTATAATAAATATTTGAGCATAGAAGAGCTGTATGATTTCCCGAAAGCCAGGTTGTTCTCGCCTGATGAAATGGGGTCATTCCTACAACTTCAGTACTAAGTCATGTTTGCATGAAATTCCATGAACCTTAGTAGTAGTAGTAGCTGTTCCCTAGGCAGTCTGACCGAACAGCCCCGAGTCCCTGAGGAAGCCCATGGCCGAGACCGGGCTTTCCCACAGAGCTCTCAAAGAGTGTATGTTGTGTTGTTGGCGTAGGTAATTGTGTGTACGAGTAATGCAGTCTTCCATAATGTGCTTAATAGTATGGGGTGCTGTGTTGCATCCTGGACAGGCATCAGCGACGGAGTCATCCAGCCGAGATACAAAGTCTAGAGACAGTCGAGCGACTATGTATCTCGACTGTTGCGAGACAATCCAGATACAGACTGGCGACAGTCCAGAGACACACTGGAGACAAGGCAACTTTGTCTCTGGATTGTCTAGAGACTGTTGCGAGACGGTCGCTAGACATTTCTGCTACTTTCTCGCTGGACTGTTGCTAGACAATTGAGAGACAGTCCAGCGACTTTGCAGCGCGTCCGTGATTGAACTATCCACCACGTGAATTTTGAAATATCAGTTTACAACCAACATTTGTCATATTAAACTCAAGAAGTGATATTCCAGTCACAGGCAAAATGTACATGTGAAGATATACATTTATGGACGAATATATATTTATATATATATAAATATATATATATATATATATATATATATATATATATATATATATATATATATATATATATATATATATACATATATATATATACATATATATATACACATATATATATATATATATATATATATATATATATATATATATATATATATATATATATATATATATATATATATATATATATATATATATATATAATCAGCACATCAACAATGGACCCATGGCACCGTATCTTCCATAACAGACAAATAAGGATGGAGATGACACCCGCCAGCATTTTCTTTCAATATATTTCTCCGAATTTTCGGACACTTCACGTGGCCATCATCAGGGTACATATGTGGGATCCTACCAAAGAGCAATACTCGTTGTACTACAACATATATGGATCTAAAGTTAATCATTTTCTATATACTGTATATGTATTATTAAAATGAAGAACATGAAAAGAAAATATATATATATAAACTAACATAAACCAAACTTATCAAATCTATAGTCTTCGTATAGTATAAATAAAGACAAGAAAAGGAAACTAGCAAAAATGCACATATAAAATCAATACACAAAAGCAATGCACAAAAAATATAAAGCTCACCAATCGGAAGTAAAGCCCCCAAGACACTAAGCTGAATAGAGCTCGTAAGGAACTGGTATAACTATGTCAAATGACAGGTCAGACATCGGCAACGTAACAAAGAGTAGTGAACACTGAAGCAGAAACAGAAACCTCATCAAACCACTAAGTATTGTTTACAATATTTAGTTCCGGAACAAGCTTTTTAATTAACAGTTTTTCTCCCAATAATGCATCCCCGTGAGTCCCAAACCTACCAATAATTTGAAAATCATTCAGCGTGAAAGGGTGATCATTGTTCAGTGAATGATCCCTAACAGCAGAGAAGGACATCTTATGCAAAAACTTTCCAAACCTGTAACTTTTCCCAATGTGCTCGAATACTCGTATTCGGAATGCCCTACTAGATCACCCCACATACCTAGCCTGACAACTAGGACAAGTGAACTTGTAAACAATATTCGAGCACAGAGGGTCCGGCACACGATCCTTGAAGTTGAGAAAAGATCCTATTCTGAAATCGTTGGTAAAGATAATCCTAAAATTTACGGCAGGGAAACTATTTCTTTAAATGGTCATAAGTAACTTACGATACTCATAACTAATTTTACCATAAAATGGCATCTTAACATATTTCACCAACTTAGGTACATCACATTTCTTTCTATAGTCCTGTGACAGCCTGTTGCTAAGAAATTTCTTAAGAATACAGTCAAACAATTCTTGCTCATAGTTGTTACTTACAAAATAGCTTCTTAATTTACATATCTCCTCACGAAAAGTCATATAGCTGGAGCAGATATCATAGGCCCTATTTAGCAAGGTTTTGACTGAATTAATCTTGTAGATCCGAGGGCAAAAACTAAACCAACTTAATCCAAGACCTGTGTATGTAGGTTTTCTATAGACCCCAGTAACTAACCCACTACCAGACTTTGTAATAAGAATGTCCAAAAATGACAGTGAACCATTATTTTCCTTTTCACACGTAAACCTTATCACTGTCTGCCCGCTGCCTGCCCACCACCGTTCTCTGCATTTGCAACTCACCAGCTCTACACCTGCCTTGCGCCGACATTTGCCTCACCACCCACCACCGGCCTCCGCCGTCGCCCGCATCTGGTCTGCATTACGGAGCCTCCTAAGACCGCCACTCCCTGCCGGTGATTCATCGCGGCGTCTCTTCTCCTCTCCGCCCAGCTGTCTCTCCACCGCCGCCCCGCCCCGTCGCCCCGCCCTGCCCCGCCCCGCCCCGCCCCAGCCCAGCTACGCCCAGCCACCCTGCACGTCATCCATCTCGACACTCCCGTTTCTACTGTGTAACTATAGTATATCTTTCCTTTCTCTAGAGATTATCATCGATTTTCTCTACAGATTGGTTATTGTAAATATTCCATCTCATTTCCATTACCCCGTTTTCATCTTCACCTACGTTATTTATTATCCATCTCATCCTTCGCATTTTATTTAAACCATTCATCCCCGCACCTTCATTCATATTTTCACACCTAGTGTATTCCATTCTCTCATTGTTATTTATACATTTCCACCTACGTATCCATCTTCATCCTTTCATCTTCCATTGCCGCATTAACTGTCATACTTTCCACGTCAACCGCTTACCACCAGCCCTCTCGACCCGGAAACATCACCTGCTCATACCCCGTCTGCCGACTCTAACACAATCACTCATTTACGAAGTGGCAAAGAGTACCACCGCCCTGTACCTGTGACTCCCGTTTCACTTCCCGCAGAATCACTTACTACCCGTCCTACCCTCGTAAATCCAGATACTTCCTCCTCTACTCCTGCCTCTACTCTCCCTTCTTCCTCTACTCCTTCCACTGTCGTTACTTCTCCTGCCTCCCTTCATACCCCGTCTTCCTCGCCCTTAACTGCCGCTACCTTCTCTCTCTCCCACACCTCTCCTGCCGCCACTTCTACACTTCCAGCCATGGCCAACCCTCCACAGTCTATCTCGACGATGCCAATCGTCCCAAATTTACCGGCCAGGACCCAACTTGGTCTGTCTATGATTTCCTCAGAGAAGTCGAAACCGAAATAAATAATAGACAAATTACCGAGGAATCGCTCAAAGTAGCTTACCTCCTCGGTCGCTTGCATCACGGTAAATCAGACATCGGATCCGCGATCCGTGCAGGACATTTCGATAGCATTCGTACCTTTGCTGATTTTCGTACGGAACTCATCAGCCTTTGTTGCCAGCATTCAAATACCGCGTCTCTCATGGGATTCATTAATCTCCTAAACCAACTAGATGAGGACTTGCGCGTCCCAGCGCAATATGCCAAGCTCCGCGAAGCTGCCGCCGCCATGAAAGCAACTAGTAGCGAGATGCTTCAATTACTGGTAGGCACGAAATGGTTAGAAGACAAGAATGGCGTTCCAATGCTTTCACTCACCAACTTTGCTGACTTAATTGGTTACCTCAGATTCCTTCACTGGCTTACTCCTAAACAGCGAGAGCTAGCCTTGGAAATCGGTTTCAATCCAGGAGATAAAATTATTCAGGTCACTAAAGCCATTCATGAAAGAACAGGTTCGAACTACACGCGTCAGGGCACCACCCAACCCTTGGCCTCCTCAGTCTGTCACACCTCCACTACCCCAAACCAATCTCGCTCCCGTCCCACCACACGCGGCAGACCTGCCACAAATCGCTCTCCTACCGCAGGCCGTGATCAATCTAGCGCCCGACGGAACAGACAATCTTCGATTCTTTGCCGGTAATGTGGTCGTCCTGGACATCGAGCATCCAGTTGCGACCATACATACAGACGTCCTCACTCCCAAACCAGACAGCGTACGCCTTCCCGCTCACGTCGTCCACACTGCAAATACCACAAATCAAGCACGACTCACACCACTGAGGAATGTCGTTACCTCAACCGCCCACAGTCGGGGGAAGCGCCGCGCCCGTGTCGGACCAATATCACGTAGAACCAGACACCCAACTCCCCATCCGCCATGTAGGTCCCATAACATCCTCGGGTTTAGTCATTCTCGGAAGCAGTCATGACATACCAACGTCATTCTTTTTGGACACAGGATCTATAGTTAATCTCATCTCCGAAAATTCCTTACAAATTATTCATCGCCATCACAGCCACGTCAGTTTCCTAGAACAACCAGACATTCGCCTATGTGGTGTTAACGGCTCAGAGTTTAAGGTTAAGGGAAGAGTCACCCTTGAAGTCAAACTCCACAGCGATTTGCCCCCTATCCTCATTGAATTTCATGTCACAAATGACTTGCAGTATCCCGCAGATGCCCTTATTGGTTTCTCCACCATGGCACAACATTCCATTGCATTATTACCTGCTTGTGGTAGTATAGACATTTCTGGATTCCCGGTTTACACTATGGAATGTCCCCGTCCTGTTCTTACGATCAAATCAGTCCTTCAATTACCTCTGTCCCTATCACTACCAAAAAGTCCAACCCAGCCCAAACCACCACTATCATCATCTGAGAATACAGAGATCAATCCTTTACTGACTGTGAGCAAGGACATAAATTCCTCAATGTCTCCTGATACATCATCTCAGCCCTTGAACATGGCTCTTACATCCTCTCCTGACAACACTATCGCTGACTCAGACATGTCTCAGTTACCTACCTCACACAGTCTGAATGATCTTCTCCAACACGCAGAGACGAAACGTGCAGTAACGAATACGTGCACAATTTTGTTACCGCATGAGTTCACCAAAGTCTCTGTTTGTGTTGCCGGTGCGACAGAAGGAGTGAATATACTAACCCTACCTGAGACGTGTTGTGTGAATGGCTTGACTTATGAGTCAGCGTGGTGTACAGTCTTAGAGGACAGTTTATGCTACCTGTACTTGCTCAATGTCACAAATGCTCCACTAAAACTTAAAAGTGGTGTAAAGATTGGAGACTTCCTAGTATACCCAGCGGCCGTAAAGGTGTGCCAGGATTCCTCAATTCCTATTATTCAGACTGATGATACGCCAATCGGTGTTTGTACTATTAACTCTACGGGATCTGCGCCGACGCATTCACCCGATATGCTCTCACATCTCACTTGCACAGATTTCCCAGAACATACGCCTCAACTCCTCGACCTTCTAACCTCGTGCAGAAACGTGGTTGCCTTACCCGGTGAACCGATGGGTAGAACAGACCTTGTCAAACATACGATTGAACTACTCCCAGGAACTCAGCCGATTTACATACCAGCGTATCGATTGCCTCACAGCCAGAGAAAGCAAACAGATCAAATGGTACAGAACATGTTAGACCAGGACATTATTGAACCCTCCGTCAGTCCATGGAATAGCCCACTTTTCTTAGTACCAAAGAAGGACGGCAACTTTAGACCAGTAGTCGACTATCGTAAGGTCAATTCTGTCACCGTTCCAGACCGTTTCCCGTTACCTGTCCTCACTGATTTGCTAGAATCCCTTGGTGACAATAACGTAGTCTTTTCATCTTTAGACCTCCTCAGCGGGTACTGGCAGGTCGAAATGGAAGAGTCCTCTCGCCCAATTACAGCCTTTAGCACCCCTTCCGGACATTTTCAGTTTAAGAGACTCCCTTTTGGTCTGAGAAATGCTCCCTCCGTGTTCATGCGACTTGTCCATTCAGTCTTCAGCGGTATGATGGGACACTCTCTTTTTGCTTACCTAGATGATATCATTGTTGTGAGTAAATCCATCCCTGATCATTTTACCAAACTCCAGCAAGTCTTTGAACGCCTCCAGCTCGCAGGCCTGAAAATCAATCTCAGTAAATGTGACTTCCTGCGAAAGAAAATCAAATTCCTAGGCCATGTCGTAGATGCACAAGGCATTCATACTAATGAGGATAAAACTAAGGCGATCATTAACTTCACAGAACTTACCACTACCGACGCTGTACGAAGTTTCCTGGGCCTCAGTGGCTATTATCGTCGCTTTATCCGGGATTACGCGAAGATCGCCGCTCCTCTGACCCACTTACTGAAGCAGAATGTGCCCTTTGTTTGGACTAACGACCAGTCACAGGCTTTCCAAAAGCTAAAGACAGCTCTTGTAAATGCCCCTATTCTAGCATTCCCTGATTATACCACACCCTTCCTTCTCTGCACAGACGCCTCAGGCACTGGACTTGGTGCCGTTTTGATGCAACTCGATGAAGCATCAAGGAAGCACGTAATAGCGTATGCTAGTCGCACCCTTACAACCGCTGAACATAACTACAGTGTCACAGATCTCGAAGCGCTAGCGGTAATCTGGTCCTTGAAACATTTCACAGATATAGTCTATAGTTATCCAGTGCATATCCACACAGACCACCTTCCACTATGTGATTTGTTCAAGAATCGCAACCTAACAGGTAGACTAGCTAGATGGTCTATCATCATCCAGGACTTTAATCCCACTTTTCAATATGTACCAGGCAAGTTGAATGTAGTCGCAGACGCACTCTCACGTCACGTAGCAGCAGCTATAACATCACTGCAGCCTGAAGTAACTGAAAATACTACACTAACGTCAGAAGTTGTTCGAAACTTTCAACGCCAAGACCCCATGTGGTCCAAAGTCATTTATTTCCTAGAAACTGGCGATGCCTCGACCTTACCTACTCTGCCAGTATCACTAGATGAGTTCATGCTAGATGATGATCTCTTGTACAGGAAAACACTGCTAATGGGCAAAGATATGCCCAATCGCGAAGTATGCCAACTTGTTGTCCCCACTGCCCTGGTACCAAAGGTTCTTCATATTGTTCATAATACTCCTCAAGCTTCCCATCCAGGTAAAGACCGATGCTTGCGCCAAGCACGTCTCAAATACTATTGGCCAACCATGCGCCGCGATATCAATGCCCACTGTGACTCTTGCCTCTCCTGCCACCGCCACAAAGGATCAACCGGCTTACCAGCACCTCTCTTACAATACCCAATCCCATCACGACCATGGGAAACTGTCTCAATCGATCTCTTAAAACTACCTCTCACACAATCTGGCGCTGAGTACTTGTTCGTAGCGGTCGACCACTTCTCCCGCTACTGTGTCCTCGTTCCCCTCTCCGACAAGACCGCGAAGAGCGTTGCCCGTGCCTTTGTAGATCACGTAATTTGCCCATTCAGTACCCCTCATACCATTCTTACTGACAACGGTACAGAATTCAACAATAGCCTTCTAGATGAGATCTGTCGCCACTTTCATATCAGTAAGTGCAATGTCGTGCCTAACCATCCGGCTTCCAATGGCCTTGTAGAACGCCACAACCGAAAAATCCTAGAGTGCCTCAGACATCTAGGCTCCCATAGTTCGTCCTGGGATGACTGGATTCCCCAAGTGGCATCCTCCATCAATAGTTCCATCAATGCATCCATTGCTGAATCTCCCTTCTTCGTCCTCTTTGGCTTTGACAAGGACCTCCCATACTCTCTCTTATCCTCAAAGCCAGAACCCATCTACAACATGGATGATTATGTTAAACTAAAATTGGCCAACTTCCAGACAATCCACCAGTATGTCCAATCCACTTTGGCTTCCTCTCAGGAGGACATGCTGCAGCGCCAACATAAGTCCGCCTCTCCTATCACTATCAATGTAGGCAATCTTGTCTTTGCTCATTCCCATACGCATTCCTCCAAGTTGGATGACAAATTTACAGGGCCCCACTGAGTCCTCACTCAACAAGGCAACAAATTTCACCTCCAGGACCTGTCCACTAAGGACACCAGATGGGTCCACGTCGATGACTTAAAGCGAGCACCCCGTGGCCTCGTGTTGGAAGAGTCACTTACACAACCTCCTGCCCCCTCTTCCCCTCCTCCCATCCCTCAGTCTACCTTGTCTCCACCTATCCCTCAGTCTACCTTGTCTCCACCTATCCCTCAGTCTCCTTCCTCTCCATCTCCACCTGCTCATTCATCAATCAATCAATATCGGTCCAAACTGCGCTCTGTCCATCAACCTCTTCACGACCTCCCCCATTAACTCTACCCTGATTTTCTAGGTACGATGTTAGCGCTCTCCCTGCTGGCAGTGCTGACCCTCCTGGGGTCTGGGTCAGGTCAGGACGATGGTGGAGTACGTCCCAG
>NC_136979.1:13877002-13932002 GCF_032717465.1 Coenobita brevimanus | reverse complement strand
AACAAATCCTCAAAGTGCTCCTTCCATCTCCTCAGTTTCTCTCTCTTCTCCACCAAAAATCTATTATTCCTATCTTTCACTCCCCTACTATTTCCCCTTTCACACTGCCTTACTTTCTTTACCTCCTTCCAAAACAATTTCTTACTCTCCCTCCATTTCACACTCAGATTCCTCCCAAACTTCTCATCCACTTTCTTTTTACTCTCCTTCACCAGTCTCTTAACCTCACTTCTCCTGCTCACATATACCTCTCTCTTCTGTCTCTCATCTTCTCCCCTACCTCTACTCGCTAACCATTCACTATATGCCTTCTTCTTTTGTTCCACAGCTCGTTTCACCTCATCATTCCACCATGCTGTCCCTTGCACACCCTTGCATCTCCTCCTCACTCCACAAACCGCCTCACACACTGCGCCTATCTCTTCCGTGAATATCTTACATACGTCTTCCACCCCTTCCATCTGCTCTAGCTCATACCTTCCCAGTCTTTCTTCCACTATGCTCTTATACTCTCATTTTCTCACTATCTTGCAATTTCTCCACTCTTCTCACAGGAGTTGCTTCCTCCTGTCTTCCCCTTCGTCTCCTCAACCACTTTCTTTGCAGCTCTACCTTGGCCATCACTAAGTGATGGTCCGAGACTCCATTCCCCCACCCTCTCCACACTCTTGCATCCAACACTTGTCTTCTCATTCGCTCATCCACACACACGTAGTCTATCATTGCCTTTCGTTCAACAAGTTCACCATCCATCCTCCTCATTACTCTCCATGTATACCGGTGGATCATCTTATGTGTGTATGTGTATGTGTGTGTGTAATTCACCGGGTCGGTCAGGATCACTTGATGGTCGTGGTCAGCTTTTACCCTCCCGGAAGGGAGCTGAGAGCTCATATAGTCCGATCTAAGGGCAAGGCTGTGACCTTCACACACGCACACACCCGTCCCCTTGCTCAAGGGGGACAGTAACCACCCACTTTGTCAGTGAAACTTTTCGCAACCTGAGCGAGGCGCGAACTCCCATCCACCAGTTGGCAAGCGGGAACGTTACCACTGCACCAGAGAGCGGTGTGTGTGTGTGTGTGCGTGTGAATAATTGCCATAACCAACAGTGGAATCACTATAGCTAATAACTGTCATGACTGAACCATATACGTACCCATAATTTTTCAACGATGTATGTAAAACGTGTAAACATACCATAACTATTATTAGAACAGACCCGTATACATACAGTATAATCTTTCAACGATGATGTATAACTTTTATGCAAAATCAGAGTATATAAATATACTCTATAATTATTTAGGATAGAACCATATACATATAATTATTTCAATGTATGGTACAACTGTTATGCATAAATAATGTTAAAATATGTGAATACTGACTCCTCATAGAAGGAGGCGTGCATTTTTAAATGCAAACTTAAAAAAAAAAAAAATCCGTCATCCGTTGCCAAACCCCTCCACACCGAGCAACTTGTATCTTGTCTCCTATACCTAGTGGGAGACAAGATACAGCCGAAATCTTGTCTCTGGACTGTCGCGCGACTGTTCAGCGACAGATTTAGACTTTCCTGAGACAGTCGCGCAAGTCTATTAACATTGTCGCTCGACTTTTGCTGGATAAAGTATCTTGATGTGTACGTGACCCAGAGACAGTGTCTAGCGACTGTTGCAAGACAAATTTAGATTTTTCTGAGACAGATGCTAGATAGTCCAAAGACAATGTTGCGCGACTTTTTATCCTGGTGTGTACGAGGCTTTAAAGGGGAATGGATGGTGCCCACATCTCGCTTGGCCAAGTGGATCCTGTCCTCACGAGGGAGATAGGATTCAGAAAGATGGATGTCAGGAGGCCGTGCATGCAGCTGTGTGTTGTCTTTAAGTGACTGAATGGAGCGGCGAGTGATATGAGTATGGATATGCTTCTGGAAGCTGGTCTGAGGTGGGCGAGGGGGGAGAGATGACAGTATTTGTGAATGATATCGTGTGCTGGGTATCATTTTGATGTTCCTTGGTGTGGGTGGATGTGTTGCCGTGTAATGTACTGGATGTTGTGGGTTTGTGGAGGCTGCAGCAAGAATCTGGGTGCCTCTCATGTCTACGTGATCCTTGGCTCTGAGGACTTTGGTTTCTTGATGTAGTGCTCTATGGGTGTAGTAGCAGTGCAACCTGTGATTATTTTTAGGGCCTTATTCTGTATGGTCTGTAGAGTGTTGTAGTGTGTTTTGGTGAGGTTAGGAACCCAGGCAGGGCTTGCATAATTCATCACTGAACGTATGTATTGTTTGTGTACTGTGGTGGTGGTATCTTTGTTGTGTCTGAATGTTGTATGGGCATGTGACCTCAGTGCACTGAGTCTTGGTGTTATTTTATTTTCAATGTTTGTGAAGTGTTGTTTAAATGACACTGATGTACTGTACGTTACACCAAGGATTTTGTGTGTGTGTGTGTGTGTGTGTGTGTGTGTGTGTGTGTGTGTGTGTGTGTGTGTGTGTGTGTGTGTGTGTGTGTGTGGTTGGGGAGTGTTGTTTATGGTGAGGTGTGGGATGTGAATGTTCTGCTGTCCAGTTTGTGAGAAGGGTCACTGTAGATTTGGCTGAGGGTATTTTGAGCCTGTTTGTGGTGAACCATTCGTGTAGTGTGTTGAGGTAAGGTTGTATGATGTGTGCAGCTGTGTTTGCGTTTTGGTGCGTACATGTAAGTGTTATATCATCTGCATAGGAAGCTATGTGTATCTGTGGTGTGTGGGGTGTGGGTATATCGTGCATGTATAGGTTAAAGAGTGTAGGGGACAAAACAGATCCTTGGGAGACGCCGTTGGTGAAGTTTCTGATGTAAGAAGACTGACCGGCAAACGTTACGTGTGCACATCTGCCTGCTAAGTAGTTTGCCAGCCATCTTTTTGTGTTATTGTGCATGTTTGTGTTGAATATTTTGTTTGTGAGGTTGTGGCGGGGGATGGCATCAAAAGCTTTGCTGATGTGTAGTGTGATTAGGAGTGTTCTGTGTGGTGGCCTAGCTGAATGTATGCCATCGAAAACTCTCTGTGTAAGGTCAGTAAGAAGGGTGTTTGTGGAGTGTAGTGGCCTAAAGCCATGTTGTGATTGGGCTAGGGGAATGTGGGGTGTGACTAGTTGTAGTACCAGTCGTTCGGTGACTTTAGAGGGGGTGCAGGGGAGTGTGATGGGGCGGTGTGAGGAGGGTAACGTGGGGTCTTTGTTGGGTTTAGGGATAGTGAAGATAATGCCATGCTTCCAGATGTTGTGTTGTGTGAGTAGCTGTAGTTTGATATGTTGGTGAGTGCTTGAATGCCTTGTGGTCCAAGGTGTTTAAGGTGAATGTTGCTTATGTTATCTGGTCCACAGGCAGATGAGTGCTTAAGGTTGTTATTGATGTGCTTCGTCTGCTTATAAGTACGTAGTCTGGGTCTGTGGGGAACTCTCTTACGACGGATGATAAGTCGGTCTTCGGGATGGGGGTTTAGATGGCTGACTTGTGAAAAGTGATTGATGAGAGTGTTTGCTTGTTGTTTGTTTAAGGGTATGGTTGTGATGGCAGTGTGTGATTGAGTGGTGTTGCTGTTGGAAAGTGCGATGTTGTTTAGTGTTTCGTAGAGTTTGCTGATATTTGTTTTGTGGTCAAGTGTTTCGAGGTTATTTTTCCAGTTCAGCGTTTGCTGTTCTGATACTTTATTGTTTATTTGAGTGTTGAGTTCTTGTATTTGTTGTACGGTGTCTTGTGTATGGGGTGTTGGGGAGTGTCGCAGTGTGTCCCGTTGTCTGATGAGACCTTGAATTTCTGGTGTGAAGTTGGGGTTGTGTCTCTTTCTGTTGCCTCTAGAGATGTGTCTTTTGTCTGCGTTTTGTATAATTGTATTGAAAGTGTGCACAGCAGTGTTGATATTTGTGATGGGTGTACTGTCCAGTGTTTCGAAATGTTGTTCTGTTTCAGTTACAAAGGCCTCCCAGTTGGCTGTCTTATAATTAGTGTATGTGTGTTTGTGGCCAGCTGGGGTGATTCTGGTTTTGGTAGTGATGATGATTGGGAGGTGATCAGAACCTAGGGTTTTGACCACTCTCCAGGATGTAGTGGGGGCGAGGTTTGGGGAGCAGAAGGTGATGTCTGGGGATGATGGGAGGAAGAGGGTTTGGTGTGGGATATGGGTATGTTGGTCTAGATTGTTCAGTATGAAAAGATGATCTGTCTGGGATTGTTGTACCAGCCCTCTGTCTGTGTCAGGGTTGTTGGCATTCCAGGCCGACGACTTGGCGTTGAAATCACCACCCAGGATGATGATGGGTATGCTAGTGATGTGGTTTATCTGTGGAGAGTAACTGTGCGGTACTGTGGGGAACGATTGGGGGAGAATGTATGTGTTAGCGATTGTTGTGTGTGATTTGTTGCCAATGCGTATTTTAATTGATTGTATTTCTGTTGTGGTGTCATGTGGGGGGAGAAGTGACTTTGTGTGGGCACTGGTATCTGCAAAGTTGATGGATTTGTGTACCAGGGGATGAGTCCACCGCCACTGCCATCGGCCCGGTCTTGTCGAATGGTGGTGAAGTTATGAAATGTCGGTGTTTTCTGTGCATTGTGCAGTTTTGTTTCTTGTAAGATGGCAATGTGCATGTTCTGTTGTTTGATGAATTGCGTGAGTTCTTGTTTTTTGGTGTTTATGTCATCTATGAACCTTAGTTAAGAGGTAAGAATGGGTCTCCTTAATAAATGGTCAAATCAACTCCCCAGCCTAACTATAATCGGTTATGAGCAAACCCTGCCAGGGTTGGAGATCTCTGTCAGGCCAAACCAAACCTACACCACACACACACACACACACACACACACACACACACACAAATATATATATATATATATATATATATATATATATATATATATATATATATATATAATGTTCGATTTCAGGATAGAACGTCAACGACTTTCCATTATGTATTCACGTGTAATGTGTGTTTCTCAAACATCGGAAGGAACACTCGCATTCTGAATGGGATAATCAAAACCAGTATGTCACTTGCCGAGTTGTGTGGGGCTAAGTAAATATTCAGGTAACCCTGAAATATGTTTCATCATATGGGACGGAGTTCATAAATATTCTCCCACAACGTATTTACCTGGTTCTTCATAGATTTCAGGTGGTTTGGCTTTTATCACGCCATAGTGCAATGATAAAGGTGCCTGTCTTCTGTCTAGAAGTCCTGGGTTCTATTCCCAGCTAGAGCGTTGAAAACTTTCCACATACGGCACACAAGTGTAATGTATGCTTCTTCAACAGTAAATGTATTGCCGTGGTCATTGATATAGTTTTTGTGACATACATCGGCAACTCAGCAGGTACAGTACACACACAGACACACACACACACACACACACACACACACACACACACACACACACACACACACATTCTGTGACTGGTTGCTACACCTGCATCTCTTGACCAAAGAGAGGGTGGCTCTTGCATAGTTCGACCCCTAGCTTTGCCTTATCTCTCTTAAGTTTCCCCCTGCCTCCTACCACTCCTCCTTTCCACGTCCCCCTAACCCTATTCTCCGACAGACAAAGCTTCAAGTTAGTTAATACTCAACCCTCACTCAAGGGACACCAGACTAACATAATGCATTCTTCTCTGGCTGTGGTGAAAATACAACAAGACAGGTTGGGTAATTTGATAAAATATATCACATTACATGAAAGGTGGAAGCATACACCATGAGACGGTGTTCATCACCTTAACATTGGCCTTTGAGCCTGTACCGGGATATTCACCCAATAACCTGGGATACAAGGCTACTGCATCATCCAAGTCACCACAGTTACCTACCCTAGGTGTTACCCTAGGTACTCAGTTCACCTACCAACCCACAAAGATGGATGGACACCTGAGTCAAGTGACATCAGCTGCCAGCACCAGGATTTGAACCCTGGCACTAATGGGCCGGAAGCTTCGCAGTCAGCAATGCTGACCACTCAGCCACCTAAAATTCGCTCCAAAAGGACCAAGGCAAAACCATGCAAAAGTTGGCACAACCAGTCATCGAAAGTTACCCTATCGTCTGTGCTGTGCGCAAAAAGTGCAGACAAGATACCCTTCGAGCATACTTCTGGGTAGTCTTGAGTCGTTGAACATGATAAACATTAATTCGGGCTTCAAACAACGGCGGGAAAACAGGTGTTTTTTTTTTTATGCGAGGAAGAAGGAACCAAAGGCCATGAGCTCACAAAAAAGTTCCAAGAGAAAAACAAAATACAATAGAGAGCCAAATTCAAGATCCGATCATTTCGAGATGCCTGGACACGCTGCGTTTGAAAGACTGGAGATCATAGGCAGCAGGAAATACAGACAGAGGGAGACAGTTCCAGAGTTGACCTGTTGCATAAATGAAAGACTGGAAGTAACGGTTAACTCTTGCATTAGAGAATTGGACAGAAGAGGGATGAGAGTTTGCTGCTAGACAGGTGCTACGCGCCCATCGTAGAGGTGGAGGAATGCATGCAGACAGTTCAGAGAAGCAGTGACCATTAAAGTAGCGATAGAAAAGAGATAAAGATGCACCAGTGCGGTGAAGAGATAGAGGTTGAAGGGAGTCAGTAAGAGGAGGAGAGTTAATGAGACGAAAAGACTTTGAATCCATCCTATTGAGAAGAGCTGTATGTGGGAAGCCTCCCCACACATGAGAGTTGTACTCCACACAGGGGCGGATAAAACCCCTGTATAGAGTCAACAATTGTGCAGGGGTAAAGAAAGAATGGAGTCGGCTTAGCATACCCAATCTCTTGGAAGGAGATTTTACAAGAGATGTAATATGATCTTTCCAAGATAATTCCCGAGTAAATGAAACCCCAAGCATGTTCAAGGATGATGCAGGATTAAACTGAATATTATTAAACATTAGTGGGTATACCTGTTGAAGATTTTGTCGGGTTGATAGGTGTAAGAACTGAGTCTTAGATGCATTAAAAACAACCTGATTATTTTTACCCCAGTCAGAGATACGAGCCAAGTCAGACATTAGGTGTGCCATAGCCTCATCCCTTGTTTGTTGAAGTAACTGCTGAGATGGGCGTTGCGGGAACCGAATGGAAAGGTGAAGGGTGGAGTCATCAGCGTATGAGTGGATAGGGTTAGATGTATAGCATAGAAGGTCATTGATGAATAAAAGGAAGAGAGTTGGTGATAGGACAGAGCCCTGAGGAACACCACTGTTAAAAGATCTAGGAGAAGAACGATGGCCGTCTACAACAGTGGTTATAGAACGACCAGAAAGGAAGCTAGCGATGAAGGCACAGATAGAGGGATAGAAACTGTGAGAGGTCAGTTTGGAAATTAAAGATTTATGCCAGACTGGATCAAAAGCCTTTGAGATGTCAAGTGCAATGGCAAAGCTTTCGCCAAAGTCCCAAAAGGAGGATGATCAGGAGTTTGAAAGGTAGGTGAGAAGATCGCCAGTGCAGCGTCCCTGACGGAACCCGTACTGACGATCAGAAAGAAGGTTGTGATAGGAAAGATGTCTTAAAATTTTTCTATCGAGAATTGACTCGAAAACTTTTGAAATACAGGACGTTAAAGCAATTGGACGATAGTTGGAGGGTTGGGAGTGGTCACCCTTCTTTGGGACTGGCTGAATGAGAGCAAACTTCCAGCAAGAAGGAAAGGTACAAGTTGACAGACAAAGGCGAAACAGTTTGCCTAGGCAGAGTGTAAACACAGAAGCACAGTTCTTGAGAACAACAGGAGGGACCCCATCAGGCCCATATGCCGTGTTAGTATTTAGGCCAGTGATGGCAGAAAATACATCAGCTGAAGAAATTTTAATGTCAGCCATGAGGAAGTCAGAGGGGCGAAGTGATGGAGGAACAGCACCGGAATCGTCTAAGATGGAATTGGAGGAGAAAGTCTGTGCGAAGAGATCTGTTTTATCAGTAGAAGAAATAGCTACAGAACCATCAGAGAAGAAAAGAGGAGGGAAGGATGATGAGGTAAAGTTGTTAGAAAGCTTTTTGGCAAGGTGCCAGAAGGAGCGGGAAGAATTCGAGTTGGAGAGTTGAGAGCATTTAGTACGGATGAAATTATTTTTAGGAGAGCGAAGAACAGACTTAGCACGATTCCGGGCAGAAACGTAAAGATGATGTGATTCAGGAGTGGGTTGGCTCTGGTACCTTTTGTAGGCCCTCTCCTTGTTGCGGACAGCATTAGAACAAGCGTGATTAAACAAAGGCTTTCTTGCGTTAGTCAAAGGATATGAGAAATGAATGTATGCTTCCATACCCGAGAGAATAACCTCCGTAATGCGCAAGGCACACTCAGATGGTTCCCGGCAATGGAAGCAATAATCATTCCAGGGAAAATCAAAGAAAATCAAAGTGTGGCATGTTATCCAGAGTCGCTGGAACACCTCTGTCTGCGCGTGATGTCACGTCACATCCGACACTCCTTTCATTTCCTTTTTTATAACTCTAAGAGTGTATGGTATTCTGCTCCACATTTATTGAGTAGGCAGCAGAAAATTTATTCATACAGCACCCATGTGTCCTGCGTAAATTCCTCCCTCCTGTACTGCAGTTCATTGCCTCTCTGAGGCGTGTGAACTCTTAGGACGGATATATATATATATATATATATATATATATACAGTATATCTTACCGCATCTAACGCGGTAAAGGAGAGAAAGAGAGAAGGAGAGAGTGCAGGAGAGAAGGAGAGAGACACAACGATGCTTACGCGGTGTTTACACAGTTTTTATACGGTCGCGTTAGCATAACATCCATCAGCGTGGCATTAATGAACACCAGGCCTTAGAATAGACGCTATGGGTGAGTGTGGGTCAGTGTGTGGGTAGTCGGGGACAAGTGAGCGACGAGGGACTGTTGATCCTTTGGATTTACTAGACGGAGACTCCAAAGGGTGGAGTTCACGCGCGAGGTGTGACTCCACGACCATCCTGTGAAGGTGTTATCGCTGTGGGGATATTACGCCCGTGAGGGCCTGGTGCTGTGTACTTCATACTCTACCCACACACTGATACTGTAAGACGAAAACTGGACCCACCACAAGTGAGTTGCCTTTGCTTACTTTAAGAATACTTATTAATCTGCACGTGGTTGATGTCACGACATAACCCGATTATAAATGTAGGAAAGTAAGGACGAGAATTAAAGAGATATGTGTATCTGAAGGAAACTTTGGTAAATTGTAATTATGTGTATGACCAAGTGTTGTAACAATGACGAATAATGCCGTTATAGCATACTGAGAGAGTAAAATTGCAATTCCAGGTATGACCGAGTAAATAATCGAGTCCAGCTGGGCGGGTTTCATTACCCCGTTTCCCCCTCCATGAGTGCAGGCGGTTGCAAAAGATATATATATATATATATATATATATATATATATATATATATATATATATATCATGCTTTGCATACCTTGATGTGTAATTACATTTACACATAATACTTCTGTCTTGTTTACACATCTTACCCTTCTCTTGTTTACACATCTTACCCCTGTCGTGTTTACACATCTTACCCTTCTCTTGTTTACATCTCTTACCTTTGTCTTGTTTACTCATCTTACTCCTGTCTTTTTACACATCTTATCCTTCTCTTGTTTACACATCTTACCATTCTCTTGTTTACACATCTTACTTTTGTCTTGTCAGCCATGAGGTAGGAGTGGTCAGTTCCCACAGGCTTTGTGGCCCCACGATTGTTTCCATGTCATATCCAGCCTGCCTCTTACAACACATGTAGGATATAGCACACACACACACACACACACACACACACACACACACACAAAAGTCCTCTGACCACATGTAACACCTCTATATTATCATACATATGCATATCAGGCATGGGACCTCAACCTGGCCTCAGCCTCAAGGCCATATTTCCAAATAGGCCTCAGCCTCAACTCCCTCTGATCTCGGCCTTGGCTACAAAACCAAGCAAAAAGTGTAAAGATTTTGTGATATTTCCAAGGTCAAATCTGCATAATCACTTCAAAAGTAGATTACACACACACACACACACACACACACAGGGATTCAATCGAGGCGGACATGCGACATCAGTGCTCCGTACCGAACCAACACGGCCAGTGGCATTACCTAAATTAGTATCTTTGTATGAGTCAAGCTCTGCACCAGGTTAGACTAAATGATTTTTCATTATTAAAAGGAAAAAAATAATAAGTTTAAACAAGACTAGTTCAAACAGGAAAGAGAACCAAGACGAAAGAATACGCTGAGTCATCTGAGGTTTGTTTAGACTACAACAACACGGGGATTGTAAGTACATACTCTGCACTTTTAGTATTGCAAAATGGATACATACTTTAGTAAAGCAAATTTGGAAAAGAAAAGGGATAAAGGTACAAAGCAAAATGATGATTTCTACCAAGAACTGGTTGAAGTGGAGACTCAGACTGGTTGAATGTGTAAACAAACTAGAAATGGCTTTCAAAAATGAAATTGATGAAATAAAGAAGCAGATGCACTTGCAAAAGGAAGAAATAGAAAAACTAGGAAGGGAGGCCAATAAGAAAGACACAACCATCAGTGAACTAACAGTGGAACTGAGTACACTTAGGAAGAAAATGAGTGAAATGGCAAGTACAGTAGTCAATCACGAGAGTGTTATGGAAGAGTTCAAAAATGACACAGAGACAATTAGGCAAGTAAGCAGTCTTATAGACCAGAGCAGTGATATTGAGGAGAAGATAACACAGGTGAATGAAGCTGTGCAAAGCTACAAAAATGATGTGGAAACCACGTATGATGAAATGATGAAAGTAAAGAAAGACTTAGAAACAAGGGTGGAGGAAAAAAGCATTAAAAAGGAAGTGAAAAGAATAATCCAGAACAATCCAAAGTTAGTCAGAGATTCAGTAGATATAAACAAATCTATAGTAATCACTGGTATAGAAGAGGAAGAAGTAAAAAACAAGATCACAAGAGACAAAAAGGAGATGGCAAATGTAATGAGCTTACTGAAAGAAGTATCAGAGGAAATCTGTAGTAAAGACATAGAGGAACATAAAAGGTTAGGGAAACATGAGAAAAGCAAGACAAGACCTCTAAAGGTAACTTTCCAGAGTGTAAACACTGTGGAAGAGATACTAAAAAATGCAAAGAATCCTATGGAAAAAGAGGAGTTCAAAAATGTATGGATAAAAAGATGCCTAACACAAGAGGAACTGGAATTACTGAAAGAGAAAAGGGAGGAAGCAAAAACAAAAAATGAGGGAAGATCAGAAGAGGAGAAGAACAAATTTTTTTACAAAGTAATAGGATTGCAGGTACGAAAGTGGTACACAAACAGGATGGAATAAAAAGGAGGAAGGTAGTAGAACCATGTCATGACAAGTATATAAACAAGATGATAAAGTTGATGTACTCAAATGTGGATGGAATGGTATCTAAATTATTAGAGATGAATGATTATGTCAGAGAAAATGAACCACAAATAATATGCCTAACTGAAACAAAATTAACACCAAGGATATCCAATGACATACTAAACTTAGAGGAATACAATATATGGAGAAGAGACAGAAATTTTAAAAAAGGAGGAGGAATTATAATATTAACTAAGAAAAATCTAAAAGTCAATGAAATAAAACTAGATATACCATCACAAGTAGAACTGATTGCAGTAGAGATCAACACATCTGAAGGTAAAGTAATTGTAGCCAATTTGTACATGCCACCCAGATCAAACACATGGGAAAGAGATGAATATGAGGACCTGGCAGAGAGTACAAGTCAGAGTTTAAGATCATTACTACATAAAATGGAAGAGAAATCAGAAAGAATTATACTAACTGGGGATTTCAATACAAATATAAATTGGAATACTCTAGATATAATTAGCCAAGAAAGCTGTTGGGACCAAAAGCTCCTGGATCTCGTACAAGAGTTCTTCCTAACGCAACATGTGAGGGAAATCACCAGAAAAAGAGGACTCAATGTACCTTCAGTGCTAGATCTAATATTTACTAGGCAAGAAAATGATATTGACAGTTTAATATATCACCCTCCACTCGGCAAAAGCGATCATGCAGTACTAAATTATAACTTCAGGATAGCATATGACATAGTAAACAGCAATGACAGTTACAAAAAGAGCCTAAACTATAAAAAGGGAAATTATCAAGACCTACAGAAGTATTTCTTAGAAGTTGATTGGGAAAATGAGCTTAGAGGACAAGATTTAAATGCTGTATATAAAAAATTCTGTGAATTTTATGAAATAAGAGTCCAGAAGTACATCCCACGGCACAAAGAAGCAGATAAGAAAATACAGAAATGGTTTAATACAGAATGTAAAAAATCAAAAGAAAGAAGAGATTTGTTGTGGAATAGATACAGAAGACATAATAGTGAAAGGGCGTATAATAATTACAAACAGGCAAGAAACGATTATACAAGAATAAGGAGGGAAGTCCAAAAACAGTTTGAGGAGGATATAATAAATATAAGTTGTGATCAACCAAAGCTGTTTTATAGTTATATCAGAAGCAAAACCAAAGTAAAAGATATAATACAATCCATTACGGACGAGGGAATCACTTATACACAAGAGAAAGATATTTGTGAAGCACTAAATAAGAATTTCCAATTAGTTTTTACAGAAGAAAAAAATTTTGAGAGGGACTATGTGGAACATGCATGTCCACACATACTACCAGATATACAAATAGCAGAAAAAGTAATACAGGAGGAGGTAAGTAGATAAGACAGTGGAAAAGCAAGTGGTCCTGATGAAATTTCATGTTGGGTACTACGAGAATGTGGAAAGGAGTTAAGAAAACAATTATTTTTAATTTTCAAGAAATCCTTGAGTCAAGGTAAACTACCTGATATTTGGAAAAAAGCAAAAATTGTCCCCTTATTCAAGAAAGGAAATAGACAAAATCCACTCAACTACCGACCAGTATCACTGACCAGTGTTGTAAGCAAGGTATTAGAAAAGCTTATAAGAAAAGCTTGGGTAAATCATCTAGAAGAACACAGTATGATAACAGAAAGACTGTTTGGTTTCAGAAAAGGAAAATCATGTGTTACTAATCTTTTGAGCTACTATGACAGTAACAGACACAATACTGGAAAAAGAAGGATGGGTGGACAGTATCTATTTAGATTTCAAGAAAGCATTTGACACAGTACCACACCAAAGACTTTTATGGAAACTGTACCATCAAGGAGGAATTCGAGGCAAACTGTTTTGTTGGATGCAAGATTTTCTCATAAAAAGAGAAATGAGAACAGTACTAAGGGGAAACTACTCATCATGGAAAGAAGTGACTAGTGGAGTACCACAGGGTTCAGTGCTGGCACCAATCATGTTTTTAGTGTATATAAATGATATAAACAGTAACACTGGAAATGAAAGTTATCTAAATATGTTTGCAGATGATGCAAAAATACAAAGGAGAATTACTAACACTGACTCTTGTAAAGAGCTACAAGAAGAATTAAATAAACTTCATGAATGGAGTAATACATGGCAAGTGGAATTCAATGTGGACAAGTGTCATGTAATCAAGTTTGGTAAAAGTGGAAAAAGACCTGATCGGGATTATACGTTGGGAAATAAAACCCTACACACATCAGAAAGAGAGAAGGACCTAGGTGTGAATATCAATAACAGACTATCTCCGGCTGACCACATCAGCGAGAAGGTATGGAACATGTATATACTTCTTGCAAATAAGAGAATAGCATTCACATACATAAATGAAGACATGCTAAGAAGGATAATAACATCATTCATTAGACCAACCCTGGAGTATGCATCAGTAGTCTGGAGTCCTTATCTCAAAAAACACATAGACAAGATTGAAAAAGTTCAAAGGGCCGCTACAAGATGGGTACTAAGCTTAAGGGATCTAAGCTACGAAGAAAGACTAAATAAACTGAATCTACCAACACTACAGAAGAGAAGGAAAAGAGGTGACATGAGAATGCTATATAAATGCATATCACGGAAGGAGAAAATAGACATAAATGATTACTTAACATATGGGGAAGCATCAGCAAGAGGACACTGCAAAAAACTTCATAAGAAGAGAGGTGATAAAGACGTAAGGAAATTCAGTTTCCCAAACAGAGCAATTGATCAATGGAATGCACTACCGAATGAAATAGTGTGTGCCAAAACAATTCACAAATTTAAGGATATGTACGATAAATATGGTTTAAGACACCGGACAGTACGAGCTTCTCATTCCTGTAAAGATACAATTAGGTAAGAACAATTAGGTAAGAACACACACACACACACACACTCGTCCGCGAGCTTTGGATAAAGAGTGACGGAAGAGGGGTAGCTCGAGAAAAGAATAAAAGTGACCTGAGGTGGGGCTGAGCAGATAAATAAACTCAGATTGAATGCTGACAACAGCACAGCCTACACCAAGGGGTGACTTTGAGCCATCAGTATACAACTTTACTGAGTCTCTGTGGAGAAGGTCATGCCACAAAAACTTCGATTTAATTTCTTCATCCGAAAAGATTTTTCTACATATGGTTTTGGGACACACATTAGGTTCCGGAATGAGCCAAGGAGGGAGACTGCTGTAACTTACTGGTTCAATTTTTTGCTCCCTCACCGATGTGTCACCCACAGAAAGCATGCGAATCTGGAATGGTATATAGGCTCTTGGACCACAGAACTTAGACGAGTCACACTGCAGCAGAACATCAACACAAGGATTGGTGTAACGATTGCTCTTAATTCGCACAATGTAGTGAAGCCCTAACTCATGCCTGCATAAGTCCAGTGGAAGCTGGTCTTTATCTACATATAAGCTCTCCACAGGTGAAGTGCAATAGGCACCAGAGCACAGTCGTAGTCCCGTACTGGGGAGCACATCAAGCTCATGAAGTTTGGTCTTACATGCAGAGGAATAAATTTGGCAAGAGTGGTCAATCTGTGACAGGCACAAAGAGTTAGAGAGCCTGAGAAGGGAGTTCCTATCAGCACCCCAATCAAAACCAGAGACCACCCTAAGGATAGTGAATGATTTCTTGACTTTAAGCTTCAGATAATCAATGTGCTGTGACCAAGAGAGACGTAAGTCAAAGATCATGCCCAGAAACTTAACCTCCTTCTCAAAAGGGATGATGTCGTTGTTTAACTTTAAGTGTGAGACAATCTCCTGGCGTGTGCTTCTAGTGAAGCGGATTGCAACAGTCTTGCAAGGTGTAAAGCAAAAACCATTATCATCAGTCCTATGACAAATAGTATATATGGACTTTTGCAGGTGATGACTAATCTCGACTGCGCCGTAGCCAGACACACAAATTGCCAAATCATCAGCATACAGGGAGCCCAACACGGGGCAGGAAATCTGATCGAGAACACCATTCATAGCCACAGCGAAACAGGTGACACTAGGAATGCTGCCTTGGGGAACACCCTCCTCTTGCCTATAAGGGCTGGATACAACATTCCCGACACGAACCTTAATGTAGCATTCCGACAAGAAGGAGCAGATAAAACGAAACATATTTCCCTCTATGCCATATCGAGACAGCTGAAGAAGAATACTAGTGTGCCTGGTTGTGTCATATGCCTTCTCGAGGTCAAAGAACACCCCAATAGTCTGACAATGGTTGGCAAAGTTTTGCTGGATTTTATTCGAGAGGATCAGGAGGGGGTCTAATGTCGAACGGTTCTTCCAAAACCCAAACTGGTAAGGAGAAAGCAGCTTTTCGGATTCTAAGTACCACACTAACCTTGCATTAACTAGCTTTTCCATCATCTTGCAAACACAGCTGGTCAATGCGATAGGCCTATAGGTGGTAGCCAAAAGGGGATTTTTGTTTGGCTTGCTGATGGGAATGATGAGGGAAACTCTCCAACTGGGAGGAAAAATGCCCGTTTCCCAAATTTTGTTAATAATCTTAAGGAGGATCTTTGTAGCCATAACAGGCAAATTTGTGAGCACTGAATAGAGGATGTTGTCCTCACCTGGTGATGTAGAGGTAATCGATGACAAAACGTCTTCCAGTTCCCGGAGTGTGAACGGAGCATTATAGGCAGCATTGCAAGAAGATGGAGAAGGTAGAGGCATGTCAGGAATACAATTCCCTGATATTCGAGAGGACTTGGAGACATCAGCAAAATGCCTCCCTAAAGTCTCCACAACCTCAGTAGGAGGTTGCCACTATTTTCAATGTCGGGTTGGGAGATGGGATAAATTTGCCTGAAAGCTTTCTAATTTTCCTCCATATAACCCTAGAAGGGGTCTTGGAATTAATGCCGTTGATGTAAGATATCCAGGAGTCCTGCTTGGCCTTTCGAAAGTAGCGACGCTGTTTTGCCATGGCACGTTGGTAAATTTGGCACGTGGCAGCTGAGCCACTGGTCTTGTAATGCCGATAACATTTCTTCGTAATTTTCCTTAGTATGGCATAGGTTTTATTCCACCAGGGGACCGCAGGTCGACGCGGTTTACCTTTCAATATAGGGATGGCCACACGGCACTGCCCACAATCACAGCAACAAAATAATCATAGGCTTCCAAGTGACTAGAGAAGGACTCGAAAGGCCTAGCCAGAAGTATACCATTTTTATAATTCAACCAATCAGCCTCCCGCTCCCTCCACCTAGGAGAGGAATGAGCAGGGACATTTTTCACATACTCTAAGTGGATTGGGTAATGATCGCTTCCATTCAGAAAAGGATTTACTGACCAATGAAAATCCATAAGGATGGAGGGAGAACACAAGCTCAAGTCAATAGCGGAGGAGGCTCCAGTACAGACATTGAGGTAAGTCATAGAGCCATCATTGTAAAATGAGATATTATATGACTGGAGTATGTCATCTATAATCCTCTCACCAGCATCCAAAATTGTACCACCCCATAATGGATTATGGGCGTTAAAGTCCCCAAGAAGGAGAAAGGGGACAGGAAACTGATGGATTAAGTCTTCAATGTCATGCTCACTGAAACCACCACCAGGTGGAAGATACAAGAAGCATACAGTGAGCGAATATTCCAATACAACCGTAACAGCAACAGCTTGGAGAGTCGTCTGCAATTGAACAGAAGAGTGCTGCAAGGACCTGTGAACAATTATTGCTACATCCCCATGCACCCGATTTCCTGGCGGAGAGGGAGACCCGTGAAAGGCGTAATTCAATCCAGGATTGTATACCTCAGAGCCCAACATGGTCTCCTGGAGACAAAAGATACCTGGATCAAAGTCATGCATCAGAACTTTTGGTTGCTCAGACCTAGAGTGAAGACCCTTACAATTCCACTGCAAGATGTCAGAATGGAAAATTACCTGCTGACGCCAGAAGCCCCAACCTTTCCGTTACACTGTTGGGAAGATGAAGGCACACGTTTGGTATCAGGGTGCAATGGCAGACGACGGCTCCTCACGGACTTGTTAACATCGGATTTGGTGACGGAAACTTAGAAATTTCAGACGAAACAGACACGGGTTTTTGTCACCTCGGGAGGGGATGGACGGCTGTATAAGACGCTACAGGGGGGTCTGAGACAGAATGTAAAGGAGAAACATCCATCGAACAGTCGTCAGGTGATCAGTCCTTACCAAGATTTGAGAACTTATTGGATAGTGGGATACCACCAGTATCCATAGGGGTAGAAGAGTTCTGGGATCTCTTAGAATGGGGAGGACAAATGAAGTCATTGTCAGCCTTTACATTCGTTGAACAAGGGTGCCCCTTCACAGAGGGAGCAACCGCACTCTACTTTCTGATTGCCTTTGAAGGACGAGGTGACAACGACATTGCTCGAGCGTGCTTCCTCACAGAGGGAGCAATCGCACTCCGCTTACTGACGGCCTCTGAAGTACGGGGGGACAACGAGATTGCTCGAGAGTGGTCCTGCACAGAGGGAGCAACTGCACTCTGCTTACTGACGGCCTTTGAAGTGCAAGGTAACAATGACTGGGCAGAGGACGACCGAGAAAAGGAGGGGCCCTTACCAGAGACAACTCCAGTACCACGAAGGGCTTGGGGTGAATGCAAATCTGAAGAAGTTGAAAGACCAACAGAAGACCTGTCACCAGAAGCTGGAAGAGGCTTAGCGGGTGACTGAGGGACATTCTGCTTAGTGCTGCTAATAGTAGTGCGAGGAAGTTCAGGGGACTGTCCATCAGAACGATGGGATTGAAACCCTTGGAGGATACTTGAAAATTTGGAGCTAGAGTGTTTGTGGGCCGTCAACAACCAATGCCGAACACTTCCAAAGCTAATATGCTCAATATCTGTGAGCGCCATGATTTCCTGCTCGAACTGGTACTGCAGGCACGTTTTTTAATTCAGAGAGTGAGCACCACCACAATGCTTGCAGAACTTAGAGTTAGAGCGTAATTCAGGGTCGTGACTGGCAGAACAAATAAAGCATAATTTCTGATTTTTGCAGTAGTCCTTCACATGACCATATTCGAAACAGTTATAGCATTGTGTTGGCCTACGGCAAAACTTCTTGACATGATATCTCAGATGTCTGATTTTGATGTAGTCTGGCAGATGAGGTGATGAAAATGTCAGACAAATAGCAGAATTTGCACCTTTCAGCTTCTTTACCTCAATAACATTTGCAGGACAATGACACAGTATCTCCTCATCCTTAAAATCACAAAGATCACTGCTGTAAATGACTCCTTTAGCAGTGTTGAAGGTTTTATATGGGGAGACAGACTGAAGAACCGAGTCAGGAGATGGATTAAATTGAGACAAAAGGGCGGCCTGTGTGTCATTCCCCACTTTGACTAACAAATTTCTCCCATACCTCTTCAAATTCCCCTCAGGGATATTCCCTATTTTTCTCTCGAGGCATTCCGATCCTTTGATAAAATTGTTAAGTCCATCCTTGTATGTGGCGACATGCCAGTATGGCTTAGGAACGTCCCTAGGAATGTCGGGAATGCTGTCGTCATCCTCGAAAGGCTTAGATATGAAGTCAAAGGGATCCTCGGACAGATTTGCAACACTGAAGAGTTTAGCCTTGCATCTAAGGAACGTGGTACCTTCGTCTAAAGCTCGAAGAGCAGCCAGTGCAGAAGCGCTCTCGCAGAAGGTAACATAGGCATCAAATGGAGCTCCATCCTGGCACAGTATCAGCTTTAATCTGCTCATGACACCATAAGGCCTCATGGCAGCATAAAGAGTGTCATAAACAATTGTGTCTCTGATTCCAGCACAGAAAAGCACCCTTAAGTGCGGGTTTTCCCCAGCAGGGGACTCAAAGGACTGGCCGTCCTCCACAGGAGCATCAGATATGGGGGGAGTGGTATCCACAGCAAAAAATAAAACCTTCATTCCCCCACCCCTCCACCCACCATGGAGCCCAACAAGGGGAGGTCAGATGCCAGGGAAAAGACCACTGGTGACCCCAGAGGTAGTGGGAGAGTATACGCAGGTAACCAATGGGGGACCCGGACGAGGGCAACCCAAGGACGATAGGAGCCACCAGGCCCCTCAGTGCCCACTTGACCCTAGCCAACGCATGACCAGCCGATTGACCTGGTCGGGCCCAACCAGGCCACCCGTCTAGCCAGAATAAGGGACCAAAGAGGTGCATTGCTAGCTGCAGGGCACATTGTGTAGCATCGCTCAACCCCCAGGACTCCCGTCTCCCAGCATAACGGGACGCCACGCACGGCAAACACGTGGGGAGGCGACTGTCCCACCCTAGATGGTAAATGGACAGGGACTAACATCACCAGCAGGCCTCCTACACCAGTGATGTAGGGGGTGCTTGGTCCACGAGACCGACAAATGCAGAACCCTACAAAGGTTGGCATGCCTCCAAAGTCGGGTGGCACTGCCAGCCACGCTTCAAGCCCCGCCACCCCGTCAAGGTGACCCCCCCCCCTCAGCGGAGGCAGTGAATTTGTATTCCAGCTTTGTAACAACAAATTTGCCTTCCCACATTCGGAACTGGCTACTTCATATGCCTTCAATGCTTCTGACTCTGTATCAGCAACACCTTGCAGATTATCCATGTAAAAAGCCTGCCCTGTTTTTGAGCATTTGGCCCTTCAGCGGGCAGCTAGCCTGTACAGGATGCTTAAAAACACGTGTTTTCCCGCAATCATGACGACATTCTGTGATGACGTATGTGGTGTGAGTTGCCTCCAACCAATAGTAGAACTCTCAGCTCTCTATGCAGCCAATCACAACTCGCTAGCCCCCGCCAGAGCGAAGCTGTGGTGTACGTATATACTGAGAGTAGCGACAACTCCCCGATAGGACGTCATTTTCCTGCCAAACGCGCGGCGCGCACCGACTCCCTGCCCGCTGACCTGCTGTCCTCTCTCTCTCCTGCTGGTGACAGTTGCTATAAATACTGACGAAAGCATAATATAAGAGAAGATGATGAATGAGAAGTAGGATGCTTACAATCAATGTTTATATGGGAATATTTAACAATATACTATATTATAGCAGTAACCTGTTGAGGGACAGGACTTGATTACATTCTGTACAAGTTTCCTCACGGCTACACTTTTACTGAGTTCTGTATTTTTCTTTCGTGTTTCTTTTTTCTTCTTCATTAATCTTTTTGCAGTAGAAATGCAAGCAAGCATTGATAAATTTGCTTAGAAGTTTGTTTTTGAGGTTGTGACTGGTAGGAATATCATAATTTTTGGTTAGCTACTGCTTCATTCATCAGGGTTTTCTTAATGTTATCCTTTCCTGTCAAATCACACTGGCCTTTCTTGAACATCAGCTCGACTTTATGCAGCATCTCATATACTTTATAGTTCCTCCCTTTTTATATTCCTTGAGTAAAGTGAGGTCTGCTGCTTTATAAGCTGTCTGATGGGGTGATGATATTACATCTCCCAGGCACTCGTCACAGGTGGCCTCCGTGTTTTTTACACTGTGAACACAGTAGCCTGCTGACCTTCATCTGTGAAGGTTATTATGCTGACTTCAGACTCACGTGAAAAAGTGTTACAGCTTCTAAGTAACCAATGATAACATTAGAAGTAAACTAGAGTACCTATATAGGTACTCTCAGGTAAACTGTATGTTATACTGGACCCCTTAGAAACTTGTAACATTCATAGACGGTTGACTGAAGAGTCACGTAGGTACACGTCCACAGAATATACAGTACATAAAATGCACGTAGTACACGTATACAGTAGCACACGAAAAAAAAAACACGATGCACGTTCCACGTATTGTCACGACACACGAAAAAATAAGAGTACATGTAGAATACACAACAAAAGATTCTGTACAGATAATGCACGTAAGAATATGCGTAAAAACACAAGACATGTGATAATAAACACACGAAAGGTAAACGTCATACACATATGAACAGTAACATACGATAGTATAAAAGTAGGATAGTATAATCGTAGGCTACCTTGGTATGAAGACCGCAACATTATTTTGTGAATAATACTTTTTTTCCATGTTGGCATAATACACAAGTAACACAATGCACTCATACGAACAGGAAGTATAATAATGCAAGATATGCATAAACAACCATAAACAACTAATATCAACATAGTATGAAAAAACCGTGAATTTGTGAGTCATCATTTCTTACGCAAATTCATTCTCAATGATACTCTTATCTAGTTTAGTGGTTCCCTCTTACACCGACAGTTCATTTATTTCTACGGCAGAGAGGAACAAACTCCCAGCAAATTACATGAAAACATTAATTAAGAATACCGTACCTCACATAAGACTGATTTAGAAGTTGGTTCCCACCCCAGACGATTGACTTTATTCCTCCATAATTTCCTTCTTTCTGGATCAGATGGAAATGTGAACATTTTAAAGCCTTTCTCCGGTCGATTGGCACACCCATAGGCAGAACAGCCCGGGATCACGCCCACTCTCAGCAACAAAAAAACATGAACTAACGCTAATGGAATGCCTGCACCTGAGTCTCAGTCAGGCGGCGCGCGAATTTGGCAGGAAAATGGCGGCCATCAGCTGAGCACCCTGTACCCACTGTGTCGCTACTCTCCCGGTATATAGGTACTCTACACTGTAGTCCGGTATGATAATTATGTCACAAAAAGTAGCTCCCGTAGGATTTGCTTGCTAAAAGTGATTTTATTGTTTTTTGGGGATGATTATGGGTCAGACTATTGAAAAATAATGAGGTTCAAATTTTCTGACCCCTGACCCCTGGGTGGCAGCCCCTAGACTTTCTCACCCCCTGAATTTAGTCCCTTCCACATATCTCCGTTGATAGTGAAATATTGTTGATGGTTTTAGGATTCTAGGGTTTTTGACGATGCTGAATTGATTTTTAATACTTCTGACACAACCAGATGTGGCTATCATTGACTTCTGGTTGTGAACAACATCAGAATAAAGTATATTGTTAGCGATAAGTCTAAAGATATTGTTTATTTTTCAGGTAATTGAGCTTCTCTTGTAACTGGAAAACGAATGTACAACAGCAACCAACCATGTCAGACATCAGCGGAGTGTGTATTGTTTGCAATGAGGGAGCCACCCCTAACAAAAAGCTGATAAATAACCCATAAATGATCGAGGAACTGACTTCTTGTTGCGCAGAGTGCCTGTCTCTTGGTCAGAATGAAATGCAAGCAATGATTGATCGCCTTGAAAAATTAAGCGATTCTGACCGTAATCAAGTGTGTTACCACAGTGAATGTCGGAAACCAGTCGTTAACAAGACCATGATTGAACGACTCAGGGCTAAGCATGCTCACTCTGAGTCTGGTGCTTATACAGGACCTGGACGGCCTTCCTGTGCAGCTGAATCTTGTCTACCTAAAAGGAAAAAAATCACCCCGAAGGCAGAAGTTTGTCTTTTCTCGGCCTGCAGCTTCTGTTCCACTGACAGCTCAGAACCTCTTCACCGTGTTATGTCAGACAAAATGGGTGAAAACCTCCTGGAAATAAAAGTAAAAACTCATGACAATCAAGTTAGAATTGCCGTGTCAGACTTGCATGATCCTGGAGATGCCTCAGCTCTTGAAAAGTGCTATCATCGGAAGTGTTTGCAATCTGCTCAACGTTCGTTCAGTCCAGTTGGCTGTGACAATCTTCAGCTTGTACAGTCTCTGTGTGATGAACAGTTGCTCTTCTCCATTCAAAACTCACTTACTGATGAAGGTGTTAGCTTGAATATGGCTGAAGTTAATGAGGCATATTTGTCTATTTTGAAGAGATACCAGGTGGAGGTTACTGAGACGGCGAACTACCGCAAACATCTAAAAAAAACTCATCACTGAACGGCTCCCATATGTGCAGTTTATCAAGTCGATACGCAAAAATGAGCCAGATCACCTTGTCCTTCAAGCAGCAGTCAGCAAGGCAGTGGAAACAACTTTGACTGACAACCATGACACAGTTAGTCAACTGAATACCACAGCCAACATTTTACGAGGGGAAATGATGCATCACCGCAACTGGTCATTCAAGGGCAGCTTTGAGGACTTTGAAAATCCTCCACTACTTCAGTTCTTTCTGATCCATCTCCTCTTTGGGCATCATTTTCAGAATCTTTCTGGAATTCGTGATGACGAAGTTGACAAAGCTGTTAATGTTGCCTGTCAATTCCTCATTCAAAATGTGCGCAGTAACCGACAAGTGAAGTTTCAACGAAAGAAAGACAGGGAATTTAAGCAGACAGTCCAGACACCACTCTCAGTTGGACTGCCCCTTGTTATCCATTCAAGAATACGTGACAAGAACCTTGTGAGTAATCTCTCAAATGTCTTCATCGGGAGTGACTACCAAAAAATTCTTGACCTTGAAAAACGCATAGAACAAGCTGTTCTCCAGCGCATGAAGGAGAGTGGGGGGTATTGTCTGCCTGATTTCGTGGAAAAGGGCGTCAACATCTGGTTTGCTGTCGATAACATTGACCTCTTGGAAGACACACCAACTGGACAGAACACTTTCCATGGAACAGTAATTGCCATCAACCAGAGAGCAGAAGATGGAGAGCCTGTCAATGAGTCACTAGTTATTCCAGACAAGCTTGCTGCAAAACGTTTTTCATTTGATGTCAGATACATGCAAGAACCAATAATCAAAACCAAACCAATAACATTCAAGGAATACACACTCGGCAAGCGAATGAGTATGCTTTCCACAGGATTCAACCACACTTGGGCACTTGCTAACTACTTTTCTGGTGAGGAAAGTCAAGATGAAAATCCAGATAATCAGAATGTAGAAACTCTAGACAACCACATTACCCAAGAAGAGGAAACTCAGCCAGAATGTCTTGAGCAGCCAAAAACGCAGGAAAAACTGGAACCTCGAGAACAGGCACACATACAAGATATTGAGTCTCATGATGACCAAACTCCAGATGAATCCATTCTTTCAGTGAAAGAGCGAATACGACAGGGTCGCAGGATAACCAAAAAAGCAGTCATGCCAACCTGGGCTGCCACAAATTCTCTCATATTTGCAAGTTCTCCTCGAAGTCATGGCCGAACAAACACAGAGGTAATTGCTCCTTTGTTCAAGACACCACCAACAGATTATGCAACCCTTTACACTGCTCTGATGTTAACTCAATGCATCTCAGCTTCAGTGGTGGGCCCTGAGAGAAGAACTCTCATAACACTAGATCTGGATCTCTATAGCAGAGCCATTCAGATTCAACAGTCTGTGGGCAACAAGAATTGGATCCTTCGAGCAGGTGCTTTGCATATTTCATTCGCAGCTCTACATGATCTAGGAAAAACAATTGATGGGAGTGGTATTGATACATGTGCAATTGAAAGTGGTATCTACACTTCAGCAGCACTTCGTGGGATTTACAGCGTCAAGGCTTACAAGCGAGGCATTGAGTACCACATAACAACTAGTCTGGTGATCATGATGCTGAAGTTTGATGCCATTTCCTCTGCACAGCCACAAGGGCCTCTTCGTGTCAGCTGTACTGATCTCAAGAAAGCTTTGCATGATCGTAGTCCAGACATGGTAGAGCTCTTTGATGACATCCAGTCCAAGTATTCAGCAACCTTCACGTTAGATGATGAGAACATGGGAGATTTAGCAATCTATCTCACACGGTACTTGGAGCAGGTGGACAGCCTCCTGCATCTCATCAGTGCCTGCCTCTCTGGTGATTGGGAAAGTTACTTGGCTGCATTAGAAAATATGATAAAGTATTTCTTCAGTTTCTATCTGCTGAACTATGCTCGCCTAATGCCCATTCATCTTGCACAGATGAATGCCCTAGAACAGGATGATCCAGTCACATGGGAGGCATTGAGGACAGGAGATTTTGTTGTGGCAAAATCAGATATTCCATTCAATTGCTTGTTCACAGATCAAACCCTTGACCAGGAAATCAACAATCTGAAATGCCATGGTGGGATGACTTTGCTGAGTCAAGATGAAGCTGCTCTTGACAGACTTATCACCACCACACCTCATCTAACTCAAATAGTGAAGCTCTACTTGAGCAGTTTCCCTCGTTCCTCCAAGCAGTTGGAGCGAAGTGAACACTACCAGCTCTCAGGAGATGTTGCTATGAGGTCAAGGGTGAATGCTGTGAAACTCCGTAACTCGATCGAGCTGCACTGTGCAGGGAATCCATTCACTGAGAAGACTCCCTTGAAGAACCTGGTGTCATCAGCTCTTGTATCAATAAATGCGAAAGATGATCTTCTGTCCTTTGACGAAAAGGGTCAGAAACGTTTTGAGCAGTTCATTAGTGAAAGACTGCTGCCCGACTCAAGTCTCTCGGTGTGGGACAGAATGACAAAGCTCAAGTTGAAAACGTTCACAACAATGACGGAGAAAGCTAAACTTCGTGTGGGTGGCAAGGTCATCAAATTGCGTGAGGAGCGTGAACTTCTCGGAAGATTTCTCATCATCCAAAGAAGCCGGCCAGAGCTTGTGCCAAAACTTGAAGAGACAATAGGAGAATTTGAGATGTCAGTTGTATCTCGTTCCTTGTTTGCTATTGATGGCTCTCTCTACATTCCAGCATACAAGGCTAGTTTGATGCATGCCATCGAAGGAGTGAAGACTCAGTCACTTCAACCTGCACCTTGTCTCAATACAACTACTCTACCTAAAGTCCTCGTTGTCGACAGCATGGCTGTACTTCAAAGCATGAAGAAAGCACCGAGCATGAAGAAACTGTCTGATCTTCAACATGCATTCATTGACCGAATTGAACGGATGCTGATTGGCTACGTTGAGGGTCGAATAGTATTTGACCGTTATCTTGATCAGTCCCTGAAAAACAAGACACAACACAAAAGAGCAACAACCTGTACTAACTTTAAGATACATTCACAGATGAAACTGACGATATCTCTCAAGGAGCTTTTGTCTTCATCAAAAACAAAAATGTTCGCAGAGGGTTTGTTGGAGCACAGCCAAAATAACAAGGTCAAGATGGTCGTCTTTTATGAAAATAAGATCAAGGGTCATAATTTTGAAGTTCATGACCATGAAGAAGCTGATACGCTGATACCTCATTAAGTTCTGGCCTTGACAGGTGAGACAACTGGACGAGAAATTTGTGTGTGTTCACCTGACACTGATGTTCTCGTGCTTCTCCTGGACTTGGTTTCTTGCAATCAACTTGGAGCTCAAAATCATCTCAAGTTCTTGACAGGAAAAGGAACAAATTACCGAGAAATTGACGTGGTAGAACGGGTGCAAGTGATTGGGCATCGGAAGTGTCAAGGACTAATTGGGTTTCACAACTTTTCTGGTGCCGACTGGGGTGGGAAATTTGTTGGTGTCACCAAGAAGACGTGGATTGCTGCGTACCTGAAATTAGATGAAGATGATTGTATCATCGACTGCTTTCGGAAGCTCGGTGAGCTCGACGTCACAATGGAAATGATCAATGATGATCTGCCTCAACGGTTCAAGGGTCTGGAAGAGTTTGTTTGCCGTGTGTATTGTCCAACAGGTCCCACATTTTTACCAGCACTGAGATGGGAACTGTTCTGCTCCAAGAATTTGGAAGGTGAGATGCTTCCTCCCACTCGTGCTACTTTACTGTCCCACATCACCCGGGCAAATTACATTTCTATGCGTGACAAGTCCTACATTTCCAGCTGTCCAGATCTGCCTCCCATCAAAGACAATGGTTGGTATGTGAAAGATGGAGTCTATCTTCCTGTAAGATGCCTCAAACTCCCAGCTCCTTGGGCCGTACTTGAGTTGACAAAATGTGTGTAAAGCCGGGTGCAAAAAAAGATGTAGTTGTTTGAGGAATGGCCTCCCGTGCACACCTCTTTTTAAATGTCATGTCAGTGACTGTGGGAATATGATCAGTTCTGGCTCTAATGAAGATGATGAAAATGATTAAATGCATTATTGGTGTATTGTTGCATCATTGTGTATGATGTGAGAATGATGTTCTAGCTGTTTAATGTGCTACTGTGTCACGGTATCCTGAAATGTGAATGTATATCTGCAAAATGAGAATTGCTGAATGTGGAATGTTTTTGTATAATGATATGAAGATGTTATATGGAGTGATAGAGTGAGAAAATTTATTTTATTTGGGCTAATTTGGAATATTAACTTTTATTTTCTATTACGTATGATGCAGAGCATCCAGTATTAAGGCAGCGAAAGAATGTTTTCTAGTCACGAATTTCTCAGTTATTGCAATGTCTTTCTTTATTTCTATTTTGTTATTTACTGGAGGATTATCAGTTGTTTTAGTAAAAACCATTGGTATATTAATATGAATACTTACACTATATGACGTAAAAACGTAAAAAGTATAAAATGAAGTCCACCATATTTCTAAAAGTGCATGTAAGCCTTGATAAAGCTCTTTGTAAATGTTATGTCAGTGACTGTGGGAATATGATCAGTTCTGGCTCTAATGAAGATGATGAAAATGATTAAATGCATCGTTGGTGTATTGTTGATCACTGTGTATGATGTATGAGAATGAAGTTCTGGCTAGTTAATGTGCTACCGGTACTGTGTCCTGATATCCTGAAAAGAAACTTAATTCACCTTCATTTTTATTTATTTTTTTCCACTGTGAACACAGGAAGTTAATTATTATCACTTCCGGTCGTCTTCAGAGCATTAAAAATGAACTCATCTTTATCACAAACCTCTAAAACAACACCAATATCATAAAAATCGGTCATTTATTGGAGAAGATACGGGATGGATCAGTCCCAGGGGTGGGTAGATTTGAGGTCATCACCCACAGGGGGGTCTAGGGGTCGGAAAATTTGAACCCCATTATTTTTCAATATTTTGACCCCAAAGTACCCCAATAAAAATATAAAATCAATTTTTGCACGAATATCCTACGGGAATACACATCATACCTTACTACTTGTGCAGAAAGCAAGGCAGTGTGCGCTTAGCAGCCATAACAGCAAGTTGGGCCTCAGGTTACTCCCTGTTTCACTTCCCTCACACCTTTATTTATGGAGGTAAGTTCATGAGAGTTTAGCATAACATAGCCAAATAAATGTGCTTCATTATGATATATGTGAGAAATGTGTGGTGCTTAAGGAAATAGGTGAAAATGATCGCAACACGAACTGTGTATCCTGACCTGGATAGGTGCCCGGCCTAAGAGGAACCATGTTAGTCCAATACTGCCTCTTTCACCCGGGCTGTGGGGAACCAGAGTTATCCAGTATTGGATATGTTGCCTGCTAGGGAAGTACTGAACTGTATGATGAATTAGTGATGGTGATATGCAGGTATAACACAATGTTTGTGTTGCAATGCTATGATGAGTATAATGAGTTTAGTGCATTTTTTCATCACGAATCTTCAATAGTGAATATACAGTAGTGATAGTGAGGTTGCATACAGTTATTATGGTGAATCGTGATGACCATAAATAAATTCTTGAACTTTATGATGAATTAGTGATGGTGATATGCAGGTATAATGCAATGTTCGTGTTGCAATACTAAGATGAATGTAATGAGTTTTTGCAAATTTTTTCATCACGAATCTGCAGTAGTGAATACAGTGATAGGAATAGTTCATACAATTATGTTGGTGAAATGTGATGACCATAAATAAATTCTTTTTCTGATTTCTTCTGCCAGGTTTTACAACCAAAGGACCATTAGGCCTCAGTGGGTTGCTCCTCAGACCAGTGCTGACAGTGATTTTGAGCTGTATGATGACACCATTGATGATGATGATGACCTTGACCCAGACTTCGTCCTCAACATTCCTGATGATGAGCTCACACCTGTGGCTTCAGGTTAGTACAGCAAGTGTTGTGTTCATTATTTAAAAGCAGTTGTTAAGGGTCCTAGTGTTTTAATTGCCTCTTAAATTGTTAAAGGGATTGGCCATGTAAATTATAAATGACTCTACCTTACTTTTATAATTACTATCTTGTGCTTATTTTCTTTCCCTAATTTACTACAGTAACCTTATTTTGCCTTCCTTTACTATATTTCTCTTCACTCTGCTTACCTTTCTTATGTTCTTACCTGTCTTTACTTACCATATTATTCTTACCTTCCATTTACTTACCTTTCTATACTTACCTTGTCATCTTTCTACAGGCTCTGTGACCCGGGTGCGGCCTCATGATATGCCAGACGAGACCGAAGATGAAGAGCACAGTGAGAATCAAGAACATCGAGCTAGCAAGAGGGCCAAGATCAGCAAGCAATTTGACCCTGAGCGCTCTTGGAAAAAGGACGTCACCTACCCACCTTTGTCAGAGTACAGCTACCCAGTGCCTGAATGCCTCTGCTCACCATTTGAGTACTTTCAGGACATGTTCACCGTTACCCTGCTGGAGGACATAGTGTACCAGACGAACCTTTATGCCCGACAGAGGGATGTCAACACAACGTTCACCATTGACAAACACGAGCTCCTGACGTTCATAGGGATCATCATTTATATGGGCATAATCCACCCGCCTAGCATCGAGGACTATTAGGGTGTGATGACCAGAATTCCACAGGTTGTTGATGTGATGTCCTCCAAACGTTTCCAGCTGATAAGGTCCCTCTTGCACTTCAATAACAACGAGCACGTGCGGTCTTCAACAGACAGGTTCTACAAGATCAGGCCCATCTTCTCTATTACCAGCCAGTTCCTGAAGGTCAAGGCTACCCCAACACTGTCTGTGAATGAGGTGATGGTGGCATACAAGGGGACGAGAGCTGGGAACTTGCGTCAGTACATTCAGACGAAGTCTGACAAGTGGGGATGTAAGCTGTTCTGCCAGGCAAGTATTGACGGCTTCATTCTTGATATTCTGATGTATCAAGGGGAGACAACTTTCAGCAGCCACCCAGTACAACTGTCCACAGAAGAGTCAGAGATGAAAGTGAGCAGCAAGACAGTCATCATCCTGGTCAAGACTCTGAAGAACCCTAGACATACGGCTATTTATGCTGACAACTACTTCACAAGTCTCGGCCTAGTGGAGTACCTAAAGAATCATTGTGGCTGCCGATATGTTGGCATAGCAAGGCCCAACAGAATTGGAAATGCACTCCTGATGTCAACCAAGGATATGGAGAAGAAAAATGTGCCAAGAGGAGATTATGACTTTTGCTCCACCGATGGCGTTCTTGCCCTGTGATGGAAAGACAACAAGTGTGTCACTGTCCTCTTTTCAGATATGGGGTGCCAACTAGTCAAGACTATCATGAGGTATGACAGGCACAGCAAGAAAAAGGTCAATGTCCCATGTCCCAGTGTGATCAAGCAATACAATGGAAAGATGGGGGGCATCGACAAGTCTGACATGCTTACACACCTGTACAAGACACCTATGAGGGCCAGGAGGTGGTATATGAAGCTGTTTGGAAATGCCCTGGACCTCTGCATCTCCAGTGCCTGGGTTCTTTACAAGAGAGACTGCAAGGCTCTTCAAGAGAAACCTGTGCCACTAAAGAACCTTAGGCTAGACAACAGCCACTTTGCCAGGTGTCAGAAGTCCATGGTGCCAAGGGTTACAAGGCTGTCAACAGAGAGTGAGCAAATGTCAGTGCCACACAGGGGTCAGCGGCTCAAGACTGCTATCTGTAGACAAGAGGTATGATGCAACGCAGTTCCACTTGCCCACCTTTGTGTCCAGTCAGCATACCTGCAAGCACTGCTCAAAGAAGGGCGACATCCACAGGACAAAGTGGATGGTCAGTGTTTACCGAGTTGCTCTCTGCTTGTCAGATGCTTGTAACTGCTTCCAGCCCTTCCACATACCACCTGCTCCAGACAGACCATCATCCAGGTAGTCTTCCACGTCCAGCTAGTGTCAACATAACTCCTGAAGACATCCTGTATCTCTACCTCTGTGCCTTCAAAGGATGGCTTTTATTTCTCTTTTTTTTTTTTTTTTTTTTTTTTTTGTTAATAAAAACTGTGTTTTATCCCTTTGTGTTTTATTTCAAACTAAATTATAAACATTTGATAAGATCAATGTCACTGGTGGCCATAAAGAACAAATTTGAAAGATAAAATTATGAAACTTTTTATGACCAGTAGCAGGCAAAATAGCCAGGTCCGGATTTATATGGTTCCTCATAGAACGGGCAAAAAAGCCTGAATGGGATAACTATGGTTACTCTTAAACCAGGCAGGTAGCCAGAACGAGACACTTCATTGTCGCAACTTTGCAACTGAATGGTGCACCAAATCAAAAAATTTTCAAGAGTAAAATGTCTTTGAAATTGGATCTACTTTAACATACTAAGGATTTTTGGTATCTCCATTATTTCTATAAGTGCCTTTTAAAGGGATAGGACTAACCAACCCTAATGGGTCAAATAACATGGAGACCTGACTTAACAAGGACCTCTTGGTGAAAGTTACATCAGAGAACTTAATTGCTTTCAAACTTATTACATCAGCTGTTGTATCCCAGTTAAGACCTAACACATTTTGAATTTTGGGAATGTCAGAATCTGGATAGTCCTCTTGTATTTTATTCCTCAAAAGCGGTGAATTTGTATTCCAGCTTTGTAACGACAAATTTGCCTTCCCACATTCGGAATTGGCTACTTCATAAGCCTTCAATGCTTCCGACTCTGTATCAGCAACACCTTGTAGATTATCCATGTAAAAAGCCTGCCCTTTTTTTGAGCATTTGACATTTTCAAAATGATGTTTTAAAGTGTTGCAAAGTAGGAAAGGACTAGCATATGAGCCAAAGCGCACCTATCGGAAACAGTAAGTTTTCAATGGACTATCCTCATTTTGAGGATCATGAATCCAGAGAAATTTTGTAAATTTCCTATCCTCCTCTCTGTCCTGTTCTAAGTAAAGCCTTACTAATGTGTGCTGTGTAAGCATAAGGTTTCACTCTAAATCTTAGTAACACATTTCCTAACGTCTCTGTTAGTGTAGGTTCAGAGTATAGGCAATCGTTCAAGCTAGCTGATCTCTTGGACACTTTACTGCTACAATCGAAAACAATCCATATGGAAGTAGTTACTGAATCCTTGCTTACAGCATTATGTGGTAAGTAATGTCCTTCTTTGTAGTTAACAGGGAATTCTTCCTCTTCTATAAATTTATTCTTCAATTGATTCTTTATAGTATTATCATATATGGTCAGATGTTCTGGTTTATCTCTCAACTTCCTTAGAAGAGAATTTGACTGAGCCTTAGCTGCTTGGTAATTCGTTGGTAACTCTGAATGGTTTAGTTTCCATGGTAATCCTACCCAATACTGTCCATCCTTAAATTCCAGAGACTGGTTATACAAATCCAAAGTTATTTTATCCTCAGGGGCTGGTTCCTCAGAGTGTATTCCTACACTGTCTAGGTCCCACCATTTGTGTACAGGTTCAATATTTTCATCCAGCAAGTCATTTATCTGAGTAGGTTCTAATTCTGCACCTATTCTAGCTACCATCAATGACTGTGTGGGGGTAACAAAGAGTGAGTCTACTAGTTTGGCCTCTCCTTTAACTTGTTTTGGAAAAGGCCATAAAAAGGTTACCTCCTGGACTCCTGAACAACTATACGAGTACCTTATTCCTTTTGAAGGTCCTATGTAGGAATCTTCCACAATGATCAGAACCAGTTGTCATTTTTATGGGACCCACAGTATCTGATTCCACATTCCGTTTAGCCAACTTTATCCCTGAGCTTTGTAGATCATCAGAGGTTTCTTTCAATCCCTTTATGTATATACTTGTCTCCATATTATCAAGCACAGCTGCTGTTATACGGCATTTATATCTGCCTAATTGTTTTACAGGTCTAACTAAATCAAAAGACTGAGCTTTCTTAGTTGTTAAGAATAGTGTAATGGCTGGCTAGATTTACCTTGCCATTTTTTTTTTTTGCCTATCGACCATTAGGGCAAATAAATATATATATATATATATATATATATATATATATATATATATATATATATATATATATATATATATTCATACACACACATCCATTCATTTATATACACACACTTTCATACACACATACACAGGTGTATATATACAGTATATACAGTACATATATATATATATATATATATATATATATATATATATATTCTACTTATTTTTTTTTTTTGGTATATTTATTCTTTTTTTTTTTAGATTTTCTATTTTTCTTTTTTAAACCTTATGTTATGTAACAGAAAAAAAAGCCTAATTAACCTAAAGTTCCTAAAACTAATAACCTCACAGACAAATCGCTAACCTATACTAAATCCTAAAAAGACAAATAGCTACACCTACAGTAATGATAAAAAGAAAAATACCTCGACCAAGAGAATTCCATCGACTGCAGATATGGAATGCCTTTATACATTACATACCTGCATTCATCACCTGGTGACTGTCAGTCGAGACACAACCTAATATAGGAGACATCAATATATGAAAGGGAACCAGACGAGTCAGGAACATTTCCATATACGTCAGCTGTCGGCCCTATTTAGAATAACTAAAGCAAGATGGTATAATCTGTCTATCTATCTATCTATTGCCAGACGCCTCAATCCCGTTTGGGGTGGCCACAAACAAATCGCCTCCAAGTCGCCCTGTCCCCCGCCATTTCACTGCCCTGCTCCCAACTCACCCCCCCCTCTCTCATATACCTCTCCGCCCCATCCTTCCATCTCATATCCTCGGCCTCCCCCTCCCTCTCCCCCCCTCCACCTCACTCACATACACTCTCTTCCTCAGTCTTTCACCCTCCATCCTCTCCACATGGCCAAACCACTTCAATGTGTTCCTCATAACGCTTCCTATCACATCCACATCCAAACCACAACGCTCCTTTATATCCTCATTCGTCAGCCTGTCTCTCCATGTGACTCCACAGGCTCCTCTTAAATAACTCATTTCCACTGCTCTCACTGTTGACTTGTGTCCTTCCAACAACGTCCAAGCTTCACTTCCTTACGTTAGAGTTGGTATCACAATATTGTCATGCAGTAACTTTTTCACTTCCATGCTCACTTCCCTGTTTCTTATCACTGCTTTCAAAGAACCAGCAACCTTTCTTCCCTGCTGTACCCTTTCAAGCACTTCACCCTCCAAACCTCCATCCTTACTCATCACACTACCCAAGTACTTAAACGTACTCACATTTTCCAATTCCTCACCATCCAACCTCGCTGTACATTCACTGACTTCACCTCTCTCAAAGACCATCACTTTACTCTTCCCTACATTCACCTTTAGATTCCGTTTCTTACACGCTCTCCCAAACTCATCCACCAAGCCTTGCAGCTCCCCTTCGTCTTCACTCAACAACACAGTATCATCTGCAAACAACAGGACAGGGAGTTTCCAAACACTATCCTCTCTCACCAGGGCCACTCCAACATCCACTACCCTACCTTGTACCTCTTTTATTACCCTATCCATGTACAGATTGAACAACCATGGAGACATGACACATCCCTGTTTCAAACCAACTTTCAAAGAGAAAAATTCACTTAGGTCACCATCCACACGCACTGCAGCCTTCGCACCATCGTTCATACTCTTCACAGCATTCAACAACTTCCCATCTACTCCATATATATTTAACACTTTCCACAATCCTTGTCTATCCACCCTGTCATATGCTTTCTCCAAATCCATGAAAGCCGCATACAACTTCTTTCCCTTCTCTAGAAACTTTTCCACTAAAGATCTAAGAATGAATATCTGATCTACACAACCTCTTCCCTTCCTAAAGCCTCCCTCTTCTTCTCCAACTAATTTCTCTGTTCTTTCTCTAACTCTGTCAATAAGTATCCTACCATTCACTTTTCCTATTATACTAAGAAGATAAATGCCCCTATGATTACCACACACTTCTTTTTCCCTTTTTCCTTTGTACAAGGGAATAATTATACCTGACTTCCAATCCTCCGGAACTCTACCTTCCTCCCAGGCCAATCTGCACATCTTCCACATCCATTCTACTACTATCTCTCCCCCATGCTTCAGCATTTCACCACACACTCCATCAATTATTGGGGCTTTCCCCAGTTTGACTTTCTTCATTGCTTCCACAACTTCTATCCTACTGATTTCTTCCTGTCTTCTCACCTCCCTCCTTCTCCCAGCCATTCCCCAGCCACTTATACTCGCATTACTTCCATCCTCTATGTTCAACAATTCCTTAAAGTGTTCTCTCCATCTGCTCACTTTTTCTTCCTTCTCCACTAGTAATCTACCATTTTTATCTTTCACTCCCCTGCTAACTTCACTTCCACCCTGTCTTACTCTTTTCACCTCTTTCCAGAACATTTTCTTACAGTCCCTCCACTTTACACTCAAATTCCTTCCAAATTCCTCATCCACTCTCTTCATACTCTCTCTTACTAATCTTTTCACCTCTCTCTTTCTTTCTACATATAACTCTCTCTTCCGCCTCTCAACTTCTTCCACGCCCCTATTTCTCATCCATTCATTGTATGCTTTCTTCTTTTGTGCCACAGCCTGTCTCACCTCTTCAGTCCACCACGCTGTTCCTTGCACCCCCCTCTGTTTTCTCTTCCACACACCTCATCACATGCTGCACATATTTCTTCTGTAAATATCCTACACACACCTTCCACGTCTCCCATCTGCTCTAATTCATATTTGCCCAGTCGTTCCTCCACTTCTCTCTTATACTCTGCCTTTTTCTCATCCTCTTGTAACCTTTCCACTCTCCTTGCAACTACTCCTTCCTCTCGTCTTTCCCTTCTTCTATTCCTCCATCTTACTTGAATCCTAATTCTGGCCACCACCAAGTAGTGGTCAGAAAGTCCACTCCCCCAGCCTCTATAAGCTCTAGCATCCATTACACATCTTTGCATCCTTTCATCCACACACACATAATCAATCATTGTCTTCCTTTCATTCAGTTCACCACCCACCCTTCTCATCACTCGCCATGTATACCTGTGGATCATTTTATGCCTGAAGAGAGTATTGGCTATCACCAACCCCCTCCCAGCACAAATGTCCACTAACGCACTGCCATTCTCATCTATCTCAGCAGGCACACCCAACTCACCAACTATTCCATCCACCTTCACATTCCCAACTTTACCATTCATATCACCGATCAAAAACACTCTCTCATTCCTTCCAATCTTTTCCTTGCACACTTCTACATTTGTCCAGAACTCTTCTCTCACTCTTCTAGCACGATCTTGCGTTGGCGCATACACACACACAATTGCCCCCATTTGTATTCCAACTTTCAACTTTACCCACACAATCCTTGACCCAACTGATCCATACTGTCTTATGCTCTTCTTCCATCTTTTACTCACAACTATACAGACTCCTTCCTTTGCCCTCTTATTCTCACCTACTCCTGCACATATACCTCATCCATACTCCCATTCTCTCACACTTTCTCCTCTGCATTTTGTTTCAGTTATTCCACATACATCCACTTTCGCACCATCAAGCACCTGGACAATCTCTCCCTCTTTCACCTCATCATTCGCTCCCCTTACATTCCACGTTCCGATAACCATGTCCTTTGTCCTGTCTTTGGTCATCATCGTTTGGTCAGTCTTTGTCCGAGGCCTATTGTTTGTTTTTTTAGTTAGTTGTTTTCCGGGGAGGGGCACTAACCCTCCGCCAACCCTTTTAGTCACTTTTTACCACAAGCAGGGATACTGGGGGAGTATTCTTGAAAAACCCCCCTACCCCCAGAGGGGTCCAGTCTCTCATGAAAGCCATCAATTTATCAGTCATAACAATGTCCCCATCACCCAGAATGGTGGAAAGGATGAAGGGGACGTCTGCTGTGCCGCAGTAATTTATAAGTGAAACACTTTCACGAATAAATCGCCGACAGCGCAGGATGATATGACTGATCGATAACACCATATCACAGATGTCACAGTGTGGTGGAAAGCGTCATTCCATTTATGGTTTCATGTGCGTTAATATGGTGGCATTGAGCCGTAATCGCGCCAGGACTTTTTCCTGAAGACAACTGGAAAGGTTGGCAGTGTCCCAGTCGCCCAGATATGGCTTACAAGTTGGAATATTAAGTCTGGTCCACTGACCTTGCTACAGAAGATTTATTTCTTTCTTTCTGAGAGAGAGACTCAACCTCAGATCATGAGGAACGTCCCAAGTCTCCTCAAGGTCTACTGTACAGGCGACTTTGCAAGTAAGTCAGCCTGCCCATTGTCGTAAATACGACAATGACCAGGCACTCAGATCAGCATGAAGGACTTGTCGCACGAATGGAATTTATTAATAATGCGGCCCTGGATCTCATTAGAGTCCGTAGCACAAGAAGCAATTGCCTGAAGGGCTGATTTTGAATCTGAAAATATAACAAATGAGTCATGCCGAGAAGTGAGAGCATAGTCTATGGCTCTGTCAATAGCAAAAAGTTCGGAGATAAACACAGATGTATGAGTTGGCAACTGATACCTGAGAGCACAGTCAGACGACCACATTCTAGCACCCACACATGCACTCGACTTGGAGCCGTCAGTGTACAATTGTTGGGACCCCAAGTGACGAACGATGATATTACGAAACAAGTGGTGGACCTCCGCCTCCGGTACCTTGGTCTTAGGTGCTGGGAGACAGGAAACATCAACAGTAAAGCCGGGTGGTTCCCAAGATGCTATATATTTAAACACCAACTTGTCACAGTCACTGAGGTCCACACAAAGCTCCTGAGTCAGTAAGTGGAGGCGAACGGTAAGTGGCCAATGCACCCCCCGCATAAGATGGTGGTATTGATGCGGTGGGGTACAGGCCACATTGCCGATATTACTTTTTCTCGTTGCCCACACACCGTAGGACAGGGCCAAATGGTCTCGGCGTATACGGAGGGGAGGCACATTCGCCTCCACTTCCATTCGAGCTGCACGTGTACACCGGACGGCTCCAAGACACATTCACAGACATTTATTCTGCAACACATCCAATTCTTTCAGCGTGGCATCGGATGCCAAGCTATGCACCTGTGCGCCATAGTCTAGCTTCGATCTAATAAGAAACTTATACACCATTAATAAAGATTTTCTGCCAGCTCCCAATGTAGTACCCGTTAGGTACTTGAGGACATTTACTGGTTTATCGCAATGAGCAAGCAAATTATTAACATGAATTTCAACATTCAAACGATGATCAAAATGTAGGCCCAAAAAATTTACAGAATTCTGAAAAGGTACCACCTGATTATCCAAAGTTAAGCACAAATTCGGTACGTTACGAGTCGTAAAAACTACAGCAGCACACTTAGGGACGGAAAACTTAAATCCCCACTACAAGGCCCATTGGTGGATGGAGTCAAGGGCTGCTTGAATCAGCCCAGCCGTAAATTGTGCATTATGGGAGGAGTGTCATATTGCACAATCGTTAGCATAGAGCGAGTATTTAAGATTCCTTGGGATGGAAGCTGATGACAGATCATAATACTAAATAAGGTGGGACTAAGAACATTTCCCTGCGGCACCCTGTTTTCCCGAATAAATATATCCGATGTCGTAAAAGGCAACTAAAAGGGTTGGCGGAGGGTTAGTGCCCCTCCCCGGAAAACAACTAACTAAAAAAACAAACAATAAGCCTCGGATAAGGACTGACCAAACGATGACGACCAAGGACCGGACAAAGGACATGGTTATCGGAACGTGGAATGTAAGGGGAGCGAATGATGAGGTGAAAGAGAGAGAGATTGTCCATGTGCTTGATGCTGCGAAAGTGGATGTATGTGGAATAACTGAAACAAAATGGAGAGGAGAAAGTGTGAGAGAATGGGAGTATGGATGGGGTATATGTGCAGGAGTAGGTAAGAATGAGAGGGGAAAGGAAGGAGTCTGTATAGTTGTGAGTAAAAGATGGAAGAAGAGCATAAGAGAGTATGGATCAGTTGGGTCAAGGATTGTGTGGGTAAAGTTGAAAGTTGGAATACAAATGTGGGCGATTGTGTGTGTGTATGCGCCAACGCACACATTCGCAAACATTTATTCTGCAACACATCCAATTCTTTCAGCGTGGCATAGGATGTCGAGCTATACACCTGTGCGCCATAGTCTAGCTTCGATCTAATAAGAGACTTATACACCATTAATAAAGATTTTCTGCCAGCTCCCCATGTAGTACCCGTTAGGTACTTGAGGACATTTACTGGTTTATTACAATGAGCAAGCAAATTATTAACATGAATTTTAACATTCAAACGATGATCAAAATGTAGACCCAAAAACTTTACAGAATTCTGAAAAGGTACCGCCTGATTATCCAAAGTTAAGCACAAATTCAGTACGTTACGAGTCGTAAAAACTACAGCGGCACACTTAGGGACGGAAAACTTAAATCCCCACTGCAAGGCCCTTAGTGGATGGAGTCAAGGGCTGCTTGAATCAGCCCAGCCATAAATTGTGCATTATGGGAGGAGTGCCATATTGCACAATCGTCAGCATAGAGCGAGTATTTAAGATTCCTTGGGATGGAAGCTGATGACAGATCATAATACTAAATAAGGTGGGACTAAGAACACTTCCCTGTGGCATCCTGTTTTCCTGGATAAATATATCCGATGTCGTAAAAGGCGACTAAAAGGGTTGGCGGAGGGTTAGTGCCCCTCCCCGGAAAACAACTAACTAAAAAAACAAACAATAAGCCTCGGACAAGGACTGACCAAACGATGACGACCAAGGACCGGACAAAGGACATGGTTATCGGAACGTGGAATGTAAGGGGAGCGAATGATGAAGTGAAAGAGAGAGAGATTGTCCAGGTGCTTGATGGTGCGAAAGTGGATGTATGTGGAATAACTGAAACAAACTGGAGAGGAGAAAGTGTGAGAGAATGGGAGTATGGATGGGGTATATGTGCAGGAGTAGGTGAGAATGAGAGGGCAAAGGAAGGAGTCTGTATAGTTGTGAGTAATAAAAGCATAAGACAGTATGGATCAGTTGGGTCAAGGATTGTGTGGGTAAAGTTGAAAGTTGGAATACAAATGTGGGCGATTGTGTGTGTGTATGCACCAACGCAAGATCGTGCTAGAAGAGTGAGAGAAGACTTCTGGACAAATGTAGAAGTGTGCATGGAAAAGTTTGGAAGGAATGAGAGAGTGTTTTTGATCGGTGATATGAATGGTAAAGTTGGGAATGTGAAGGTGGATGGAATAGTTGGTGAGTTGGGTGTGCCTGCTGAGATAGATGAGAATGGCAGTGCGTTAGTGGATATTTGTGCTGGGAGGGGGTTGGTGATAGCCAATACTCTCTTCAGGCATAAAATGATCCACAGGTATACATGGCGAGTGATGAGAAGTGTGGGTGGTGAACTGAATGAAAGGAAGGCAATGATTGATTATGTGTGTGTGGATGAAAGGATGCAAAGATGTGTAATGGATGCAAGAGCTTATAGAGGTTGGGAGAGTGGACTTTCTGACCACTACTTGGTGGTGGCCAGAATTAGGATTCAAGTAAGATGGAGGAATAGAAGAAGGGAAAGACGAGAGGAAGGAGTAGTTGCAAGGAGAGTGGATAGGTTACAAGAGGATGAGAAAAAGGCAGAGTATAAGAGAGAAGTGGAGGAACGACTGGGCAAATATGAATTGGAGCAGATGGGAGACATGGAAGGTGTGTGTAGGATATTTACAGAAGAAATATGTGCAGCATGTGATGAGGTGTGTGGAAGGAAGAAGAGTGTGTAAGAAACGGAATCTAAAGGTGAATGTAGGGAAGAGTAAAGTGATGGTCTTTGAGAAAGGTGAAGTCAGTGAATGGACAGCGAGGTTGGATGGTGAGGAATTGGAAAATGTGATTACGTTTAAGTACTTGGGTAGTGTGATGAGTAAGGATGGAGGTTTGAAGGGTGAAGTGCTTGAAAGGGTACAGCAGGGAAGAAAGATTGCTGGTTCTTTGAAAGCAGTGATAAGAAACAGGGAAGTGAGCGTGGAAGTGAAAAAGTTACTAAATGACAGTATTGTGATACCAACTCTAACGTATGGAAGTGAAGCTTGGACGTTGCTGGAAGGACACAAGTCAAGAGTGAGAGCAGTGGAAATGAGTTATTTAAGAGGAGCCTGTGGAGTCACATGGAGAGACAGGCTGACGAATGAGGATATAAAGGAGCGTTGTGGTTTGGATGTGGATGTGATAGGAAGCGTTATGAGGAACACACTGAGGTGGTTTGGCCGTGTGGAGAGGATGGAGGGTGAAAGACTGACGAAGAGAGTGTATGTGAGTGAGGTGAAGGGGGGAAGAGGGAGGGGGAGGCCGAGGATGAGATGGAGGGATGGGGTGAAAAGGTATATGAGAGAGGGGTGTATGAGTTGGGAGCAGGGCAGTGAAATGGCGGGGGACAGGGCAACTTGGAGGCGATTTGTTTGTGGCCACCCCAAACGGGATTGAGGCGTCTGGCAATAGATAGATAGATAGACGTTACGGGGCAATTTGACAGAAAAAGTTCTGTCCCATAGGAAATTTGAAATAAAAATTGGCAAATTTCTTCTTAAACCATAAGCATAGAGCTTCATTTGTATACCGTTTCACCATGTCATGTCATAGGCTTTATGGATGTCCAAGAACACCCCTATCATGAATTCTTTATTGGCAAATGCCTCTGAAATACAATGCTCCAAATTCATTAAATGATCTAGTGAACTTCTGTATTTAAGGATGCCACATTGTTGATCATTTAACAAATTCTTCGACTCTAAAACAAAAAGAAGCCTATTGTTAACCATTCGTTCCATGATTTTACATAGACAAGAAGTCAACACAATAGGACGAAATGAAGTGGGATTCATAAGACGACCAGCCTCTTTGGGTATCGGTATGACGTGCGCAGTGCCATGAGTTTGGGAACGTTCGAGATGCCCAAATCTCATTGTACAATGCTAACATCTTAATCAGGTTATCCTGATTAAGATGCTGGATCATACAGTACGTGATGGTGTCTGGTCCAGGGCTGGTGTCTTTACAGGAATTAAGGGCAAGGAGCAGTTCATCTCGCGTAAACTCTTGGTTGTACAGGGAGTCTACGTCTTCTGTGGCAAAGTCTATTATCTGTAGCTCAGCCATGCGTTTATGATGTTGAAAACGCAGATCATAATTGGCTGAGCTACTTACAAGAGAAAAACTCCTGGCAAGGATGTTAGCGACGTCCATAGTTGGTGTTGGTCACCTGCAGGGTGGTCACAGGGATATTTAGGCGCTTATTATTCAATATTTTAATAGTGGACCAGATTTTACTTAATGGTGTAGTACGAGTCGCCGTGGACACAAAGGACCGCGAGGAGTCACGTTTCGCCCTTCTTACTATTCTCCTTGCCTCAGCTTGTGCTTGTTTGTATGCAATAAAATTTTCCTCAGTAAGCTATCAAAAATCCTGTATCTCCTACTGCATTTCCTTAATGCTTGTCGGCAATCCGGTGTCCACCAATGTGCTCTGTGCTTCATATGAACTGTAGAAGTCTTGGGAATAGCAGCCTCAGCTGCGTGTAATATGGAATTGGTTACATTTTCGACCTTAACATCTATGGTCTCCCCAGATATATCTAAATTGGCGATCATTGAGAAGGATCCCCAATCTGCTTTCTTATAGCTAAATTTTGGGGGTAGAGGGTCCGAAATAATGTCACGTGTATAAGAAAGACAGATGGGCAAATGATCACTACCCAAGGAGTCGTCATAAGGGTCCCATGAGAAATCTTGATGTATACCAGGGGAGGCCAGAGATAAGTCAATAGCTGAAAAGTTACCAGTACGATCATCTGCACGAGTCGCTCTACCATCGTTCAGAAGACAGAGGTTGGATTGTAGTATTAGGTCGGCTACTTGCTCAATATGACCATCGATCCTCAAGCTATCCCACTGATAGTGAATGGGCGTTAAAGTCGCCCAACACTAACTTATTTCCAGGAAGATGTTCAACTAGTGAATTTAAAGCATCACTATCAATGAGGCCATGTGAAGAACAGTACAGAGAGCAAATAGGCAGATATGTGTTGTTAAATTTTACTCTGCACGCAACAGCTTCCACAGTAGAAGTTAGAATCACTTCTGTTTGTGGGTGTGATTTGTGTGTGTATATGGCAACTCCGTGACCTTCATATCTTCTATACGAGTGGTAGTGTTTGAACTGTGGAGGATCAGGATGATCCTCCAGGCATGTCTCCTGTAAACAAACAATGTCTGGCCTGTGTATTGAAAGTAGTTTATTCCCAACACCTCCACAATGCCACTGTAATATAGTGAATGTGGCGGTTTAAGATTTACGAGGGTGGCCAGTGCTCTTAGTTTTTTATGCCCCCCGCGAACAGGCGTGTTGCTACCAAGGGACCTTTCCCGGTGCTTGCAGGTGGAAACCTCCATACTTTCGTCAATGATAAGGCTCCCAGACTCCACCAAGGAAGAGCTACCCTTTCTCTCCCTCGCTGGACCAGGAGCAGGAAGGACATGAGGACGTGCTGGCTTACTGAGGGTGGTCAAATTAATCTTATCAGACTTGTCGGACTTCTGTTTTTGGCGCACCAACTGCGAAGGAGCAGCAGGAGCGTGAGAGTAGGAAGTAGCGACAGGGATGTCCGTAAGAGAATTGGAGCGTACAGGAGGGCGAGATTGAGAGGTAGGGTGTGGGGCATGAGAAGCAAAAGTAAGGTCAGTCTGTGTCTCCATAGTGCACGTCAAGGGACGGGACACAACCGCTGATGCATAGGAGACATTAGGCTTGGGAGTTGCATGCAATTCCTTCACCTTCTTCCTAGCATCGTAAAAAGATGTGCCCTCAGTTGCCTTCACTGTGCAGACCTCTTTCTCTTCTTTCCACTTGGGACAAACCCTCGAGGAAGTGGAGTGAGCATCCTTGCAGTGAAAGTAACACTCGGTGTCGGATGTACAGTTGTCAGCATAGTGGCCTACAGCCACACACTTGCCACACACCACGTTCGAAGCTCGACAAGTGTTTTTGTGATGTCCATAAATCTGACATTTTGCAAAGCGAAGGGGGCTTGGGATGCAGGGTCTTACGTTGATAATTTCATATCCAATTCTAATGCTGGAAGGTAGAGAAACTTTGCCAAAGTGAGGACAACAGTGGCAGTCTTTGTCGTCCTGCCCTCCAAGAATCTAGTAATGAATCTTGGATCTACGACATCTTGCTGAGCCAGTTCCTGTACGATGTTGTCCTCCTCCATAACCACTAGATCCCTGCAGGTGATAACACCCTTGGAGGAATTCATGGACTGCAGGACCTTTGTCACGACATCGTAGCAATAGAACTTGCTCAGTGTAAGCAAATCCTTGACCTGGCACGAATTTACAGACTTCACTAGCAGGTCTCCATTCACAAGTTTTTTAACTTGTTCTGACTCACCTGCACATCCATCAGTCACCTTCTTGATGATGAAGGGACTGAGGCTGGACACGGGAGTAGAACCAACTGCATGATTCTGTACAAACGAAGCATTGTTAACATTGATGTCAAAAGGGGTGCATGTCGTGGGCTGTTCAGTCTGGGGGCAGTCTGTCCGTTGAACAGTCGGGGGTCAGTCAGGACTACCTCCCCCCTGAAGGGGGGGGAGGCAGCAGGGGCATCCGCCATAGTAACCACTTCCCCCTCACGGGGGAAGTGGGAAGAAAGAAAAGACTGAGCAAGGAACAAAGCATGCAGGGAAGACACACCTTGTCTGAGATTACCCTCTCAAACTACTCTCGGGAGGATGCGCCTGTGTATAACTCACACCCCAGAGCAATCAGTGGGGGGTACACTCCAGAGGTGAATAAGCAAAGGCAATCTCAGTAAGTAGATATAGACACCTACTATATCTCTATCGAGAGTAGGGAGGAATATGAGAACTAGCTATCCTAACTATAAATGTCGCTATGTACAAAACTAATGCTGGTGAGGCAGCCCTAGAAAGCTAGAGGAGAGAGCAGATGAGCAGCACGTCTACACTCTCCACGACCATGCTTAACCCGAGGTGTCCCATCAACGTATGACTATGGTGCAACATTATGAAATTGCCAGTCCCGTCGACGTCCTGGTACGTCGTGCAATTGCAAGGTTCATAATATTTACAATTTTCAAATCTCGTGCTTGATTTTTGGTACGTAGGGTCGTGTGACCTTCCCTTAACTGCCACCAGGCGGGGACACTCGGCGACCCCGCGTGACCCGCGCTTACCCTCGGCTCAGTCACTCACCTGTTAGCAATGACCCAGGTCAGATATGGTGCACAAAGGTCTCTCGGAGGAGGAAATCCAAGCCGTCCTGGATGCCTTCACAGGCAACGGTGATTCGCCACTCGATGACAAGATGGTGGACAAAGATTATGTCCAACCAGAGGAGGAGGAAACAATCAGCAGTGATGAGGAGGTCCCATTCCCCCGGAAGCGGCGCTACGTGACGTATCGTGCTGCTAGAGAGGGCCAGCTTGCACCAAAGCAGTGTGCAACCACCTCCAGGCAGCCCCTACATGATGTGGAGCCCAATTTCAAGGACGAGGACGAGGACGGAGCCATGGGACGTGCTGCCATGTGGTATGGCAGTGAAATTATCACTCATAGCGGCCCTGAGCGCACAGCTCATCATCCTAGCAGGTGTGGGCCTAGTGTTTTGTTTGGGGAGGGCGGAAGTGGCGTGGAGGGAGTGGGGAGTGAAATCGAAAGTTCTGGGGTGACAATTGAAAGTGACAGTGGCAGGAGTGAGTCACTGCTCTCCCATGGTGGTGTTAGGCGGCAGGGTGTATCACGTGGGGCAGTGAGGGTGCGTGATGAATCACTTGGTGTGGTGATGGAGGGGGAAGGTGAGGATGAATCACTCCCCAGCATGTCTTATGCTCCCCAACATTCCCAGACTTCCTCCCGACAGCCCCCTGATGTTCCCCAAGGCCGTAAGGGTAAGGGAAAGGGGAAGGGTAAAGGCCGAGGGAAGAGGAGTGCCAGTGGGGAAGCCCTCCGCACTGCTCCTCCCCAACCTCCCCCACCAGCATCTCCTCCCCACCCCGACGAAGGCGACGATGGGGATGATGGGGGTGAGGGTTATGTGAATTGGAATTGGGAGGATGGCAGTGATTTTTCTCCGATCATTCACACCTTCACTGAGCAGGGGCACACTGGCTGCACGGCTCCAGGAATTCACCGTAGTTCCACCAGGCTGGAGTTTTTCCACCTGTTTTTCAGTGAGGGTTTTGTGGAGCAAATAGTGGAACAAACCAACTGTTTCGCTAGCAGCCAGCAGCATGAGAGTAAAAGACTGGGCACAAGGAGCAGGCATTCCATCATTTATGATTACCCTGTGTCCCTTCCAAAAATGTTTTTGTTTTTTGCCCTAGTACTTTTGAAGGATACTGTACGTAAAAACAGAATTCCGGCATACTGGACAAGGGACCCTATCATGCAGACACCAATATTTGGCAAAATTATGACCCGTAATCGGTTTCAGCAAAATCTAAGCCGCCTCCACTTTTATGATACTGATGATCTTGCAAATGCAAATGACCCAGATAAGATGAGGCGAATTAGGTTGGTTTTCGATCATCTATGGCAAACATTCCATTCCTCATTTTATCCCTATAGAGACCTTGTCATAGACGAGTATCTCGTGTTGTGGAGAGGCAATATTTCCTTTTGGCAGTACATACCCAGCAAAAGGCACCGTTTTGGGTTCAAGATCTTTGTTATGTGTGACTGTAGGGCTGGTTATGTGCAAGATATAGTCTTGTACACCAGTGCACAGACAGACATAATAGAGGATCGGAGTATTGGACTGTCTGGAGCAGTGGTAAAGACAATGATTGAAGACTACCTTCATCCTTCACCTGGGTAATGAGCCCTCTTCTCGCTCATTATCTACACAGGCATGACACAGGAATCTGTGGTACCCTCAAGGTGAACCGGCGTTGCATGGTCAAGGTGGGGCAGAAACTAGAAAAAAATGAGGTGGTATTCTTCCAGGGCTAACAATATCCTAGCTACAGTGTGGAACCACAACAGAGAAGTCAGCCTATTGTCCATGGTTCACCGCCCCTTGATGCACCGTACAGAGTCCGTGGATTACCGCAGCGAGGAGAGGCGCCACATCTGGAAACCTGAGTGTATCCTTGATTATAACATAAACATGCGCCTGGTCGACCAGTCAGACTCCATGATATCCACTGTCGAGTGTGCCAGGACCACGATGAAATGGTGTACAAAAAGCTATTCTTTCATCTGCTGGATATAACTGCCCTCAATTGCCACCACCTGCACGCCATGACAACAGGAATGCAGGAAACCTTTGAAGGGTTTGTGAGGTAGTTTACACGTGAGATTTTTGCAAGGTATGCGGTCAAGAGGCCCCAGCAACGCACACGCACTGCCCTGCCATCCAAACTCCACTGGGAATATCCGCCCGCCATTTCCCCACTCCTATACCTCCCCAGCCAAATAGACCTAGGCCCCAACGCAGGTGTCATGTGTATAGTAATTCCCGTGTGAGACCTACCACTCAGAGAAAAGACACTCGTTGTGAGTGCGTAGAGTGTGACGTAGGTCTCTGCATTCACCCTTGTTTTAGTGAGTATCACACCTTGATGCAGCTCTGATCAGGTGTGAATGTGATATGACGCTCATACTCAGGAATAAATGCGACATACAGACGCTCAGTGTAATTATAAGGCCCGTAGATATGTAAATAGCAGTATGGAAGTGGAAACGGGTGTAATATAAGTGGAAAATTATTATGTAAGTGAATAAATATTTTCCAAGTGAAAACATTCCAAGCAAGTGTATATAGATGCGAGATTCTGAAGCTCAGTGGAATAAATAAGGCCCGTAAATATGTAAATAGTTGTATAAAGTGGAAACGGGTGTAATGTAAGTGGAAAGTTATTATGTAAGTGTATAAATATTACCTAAGTCGAAACATTCCTAGCGAGGGTATTTTGATGCGATATTCTGACGCTCAGTGGAATAAATAAGGCCCGTAATTATGTAAATAGTAGTATAAGATGGAAACGGGTGTAATGTAAGTGGGGAAATATATTGGGAGTGAAGAAAAAATTAGAAGTTGAAACACGAGTGGTAGCGAGTGTGATTGCTGCGTGAATATGCGCTAGCATTTTGCTAAATACCCTCGTAAGGAATGTAAATAAGTGAAAACATTTATACTGGTTGAGAAAAGGTTCAATGTAAAAAAAAAAAACAATACTATGAAAGTGGAAAAATGATCATGTATGTTGATAGAAGAGTCATAGCGAGTGCGCTGAGTAAGCAGATGTGCACAATATTTATGCTGTCATCATAATGGATGAACACAGCTGAAAACATTTACATACTGTAAAAAATGGTAAAATGGCACTGAAACAGTATTTTGCAAGTAGAAAAAATGATATGTTTATTGAAACAAGAAACTAAGCAACTAGCATGTGACCAATATGACCAAACTCACTATGCTCGTGCGATGGAACAATGCTTATTTTTTTTATATATATATCATTGAAAACCATTATATTGTTGTGGTAATAGTTTATTAGTTCAAAATCAATAAATGTAGATGTGTTCTTTGTTGTTTCTCCCAAAATTACCTACCATAGAAAATATGAGCGCCTCACACATCAGTGACAGAATACGATACCTGGTGTGGGGTACTTCACCTGTTCCGACCACGTATGGACCCCGGTAAGCCCTTTCTTGGTGATTTTCCTTTGTGTCTCAACAAAAGCGGAGGTTTAGCTAAAAAAAAAAAAAAAAATCCAAAGTAGCTCGGGATTGATGAGTATCGGAGTTGCAAAATCGGTCGGGACGTGACGGGTTAAAAGCCCTTGCCAGTAATAGGTAACTTTAATTTCTTCACAATGTCTGCAGAAATGAAGGTTTTCTGAGCACCCGTATCAAACAGGGTACATGCTAACAGGTTTCTACTCTCAAACAATACCTTCACATCAGCTATGGAAACTGCAGCTGTCAGTACTAATGGAGCATTCGTTTTTGCAGTTGTCATATTGACGCTTGCAGGTTTAGTAACCTCAATTTTCATCCTAGGGCATAAAGTACTATGATGATCTTTTTTGCATTTAAAACAAAGATTTAGTTTAGTCTACAGTCCGCAGAAGTATGTTCGGAGTTCATACAGATTATACAACATCGCAGTTCCTGAAGCTTTCCTACTTTAGAAGTATAAGCAGGATACTGTTGACAAGATGCACTGGAATGTTGCTCACCACAAAATACACAAACTTTTCTGTCTTTTACCATGGAAGGTTTTACTTCCTTAATATCTTCAGCATGTCTGTTCCATGTCTTTAATACTTTATCCTCAGCCTTTAAGGAGCTAAGGAAAGTACCTATCTCTTCTTTAGGCACATACTTAGTCTTCTCTGACTTAGATTTCCCAACCAGTTGGTTAGTGGGTTTGTTTCTTTATTTCAGTCTTCTGTTTGATCTCAGTAGGTTTTACTGTTCCTTTCAAATGTTTACAGAGTTGCATCAAGCCTTCCTCAATCTCTTCGCAGGAAAAATTATCCTTTTGATACCTACCATACAAAGCATCCTTGGTTTTTGGTAGAAGCTTTAAGGAAACAATTCTTGAAAGCACCCAATCTGATGTCTTAATATCTTCATAAGTACCTAAGGCCTTTAAGTTACAACTTACTGCAGTTCAAAATTTTTGCAAGGAATCAAAATCGTGTCTAGGTATGGGTAATTCAATTAGAGCTTTCAGTAACTGAATAATAACTTCCTCCCTGTCTTCGTAGTTTTGTCCAAGGATGGTCAAGGCCACCTCATAATTCTCTCCTTTTACTGGTAATTCTTTTATCAGCTGATATGATGTTCCTTTGACCTGTCCTAACAGATATGTAAGTTTGCTGACTTTAAGGAGATCTGTTCTATCGTGTACTGAATATTTGAACTGGTCCCAGAAGGATTTCCAGTTCTGCTCCCCATCAAACTCCGGAAGCGTTAATTGTGGTAACACAGGTCTACTCTGCTGTTCCACAACTTGTGTTTCCGTGGCACTCTCAGCTAATTTTGACTCTAGTGTCTTTACTACAGTTAAGTATTCTTCTAATTTACCTTCAAACTTCGTAGTTTCTGACTCTAAGAGTTCCTTATCATCAACCTCTGCTATAGCTGCTTCTAAAGTTATATAACACTTTTCATACTTATTCCATCGATCTTTCAGGATATTTAGGAGACTATTTACTTTCTCCTTGGACAGAGGTATTTCATCCAACGCTTGTTTAGTCATTTAAGGCTCTAGTTACCTATCCTGCCTTACTACTAGAAGATCTTTGCAGTAAAGAAACAGACATGTTGACTGATTTCTAATTTAATAGTTATGAGTTTCAACCACAAATTTACCCAAGCTTAGTAATTCTTTGATTAATTTAAATTTCGAAGAGGGTAGGGATTAGGTCCTCCTTGTGCAAAGTATCCCCCTGGGTTATTAAACCTCTAGGGTTGTATTTATCCCCCCTCTCAATTTCCAAATATTCATTACAGCTCAGCTAACTAATAATTTAATTTTAAGGAGAGTAGGGAGTAGGTCCTTAACTTCAACCAATCCCCCTGGGTTATTAAACCTCTAAGGTTGTATTTATTCCCCCCACTCAATTTCAAAAACATCCATTTTCCCTGAACTCGGTATGTACGTATTTCCACATCATCCACTGCAGCCGAACGTGGTAGTAGCTATGCCCATTAAAAGCAACCTTAAAAATATTCAGCGCTTCGGCACATATCGGCTATCCTCACTCGATTGGGGCACCAAAATGTCAGAAATATTTAATGTATACAAGTCGGTATCCTCACTTGGGGCACCAAAATGTGAAAAATATTTTGACTTTCTGGTAAACAAATCGGGGCTCTTCATTCGGGACACCACAATATAAGAAATTTCTAGTATTTTCTATTAAACAACTCGTAGGTCGTTACTCGTCCCTAAAGTTGTCCTTAAGTAAATTTAAACAAGTCTCATAGGGTTAGGTGAACCGTAACATAACCTTAACTCACCAAAGTATCGCTCTTCTATCTTCTAGCTAATCGCCCCTTGAATTGGCCAATTCTTAAAAGTTACTTAGCTAGGGAGTTCGGACAGCAGATGACGACGAGCCGCTTTTCTGTAGTTGCTTGGGTTTCAAGCATCCTTGAGTGTGTATGTACATACATCTCCGGACAGAAATTCGTGATACAGGATAATCTGCCACCAGAGGTCAGGTTAATCGCACACGTGTACCCTCCCTGACTCCCCCTCCTTACCCCCACCAAAACACTGATTCGTTAGGCTGATGGATCGGTGATATGAAGCTTCGCTCATTCTCACGTCTTGCCGCATGTAATGCTACTTTTATTTATTCCACTATTAGGCGTATTATCAAGTGCATAGATCCATCTTCAGTTCCATGAGAAGTAATTATATCGAAGTTTTAGCATATGTCAATACAATGACCTGATTGTATAGAATCTGGTTTCCAGACAGTTATCCAACGTGTTCTAAGCGATAGACAAAATCCAAGTAATAGTTAAAAGTTATCTGGCCACATAAGACCCTCTCCTGCCTTGTCATCAGGACAGCCACATATGCACCCACCTACTTATCCACCTGCCCACTCTACCCATCCAACACAACCCACCGACCTCATCCCGGCCACCCACCCAGACCACCGATCCCTGCTATCCACCCTGCTAACCCACGAATGCCATACACGAGGCACACCCAACAATGCCACTCAACACATTCACTCATTCACTTCTCCACCCTGAACCCATCCAGCCATCCAACCCAACTACACACTTAGATCATCCCGACCACGCAATCGTCTCAGCCACCCTGGCTACCAACGGTGCCCACTCAACCTGCATGGCGACTCACTGTCCACACATCCCAACAACCTATCTTGCCCACCGACCCCTACCACTCATCCTGCTCACCCAACAATGCCATCCATCTCATCCATCCATGAAACCCTCCCACCTCTCCCTGAACACTCGCCACCCACCTCACTCTGCCCATCCACCTATCCTGTCCACCCACTCCTACCACCGACCCACCCGCCCATCCACATGCCCAACCACCCTTGTTACCCAACCCCATTCACTCCGCCACCCCATTCACCCATTTGAAACCGACTCATCTATCTAAACCCCTGCTCGACCACCCACATATCCAGCCACCTATCCACCCAGTCCACCAAACGCATCCACTCTCTAACCCATTTACCCCTACAATCCACCCAAAACCTTTCCACACACCACACCCAACAACTGCTCCACCCCCCCCCCTCCACCATTACCACTGTCCACCAACCCTGGCGATGCACCGAACTACCACACCTACCAACTCAACCTCATCAACTCTGTCATAAAAGACTTTGTAGTTCCTTTGTGGTTATTGTAGTTGAGTTATATATATATTAGACTTGTGGACGAGCGGTTATTATACTGGAGTAGCTTGTAAATAGATAATCTTCTTTCCCATTTGTCATGTAGTGACAGGAGAGGTAAAGAATAGTATGGGACTATTTTTATTTGTCTTGGAAATATTAACAAGTCTCTCACTCATGAGTGAGTTGAGCAGAGTCCCTGTCTCCCTGTCTCGCTCTCTCAGTCTCTCTTTCAAGTTGCTAAGCCCTTTCTCCTTCTGACCTGCCTGTTCTAAGGCCTGTCTCCTTCTGACCTGCCTGTTGTAAGGCTAGCTTCTTTCTGAGCTCTCTTTCCTAAATTCTGGTGTAACAGGAGACGTATCACATGTGTTCCTTGTGGGTGGAAAGTTCTAGAAGCCTGTGTGTGAATATGTGTGTATGTGTGTGTATGGTCACTAAGGCTTTGTTCACCGGTGGATTGCTGACAACTAACTGCATCATCTCCTTACTGGCCACTGTCGTCAGCTTTCCTCAGTGTAATTTGCAAGCTCATTTCCCATTCCTAGGCTCGCATAGAGCTGTCTATCTATCTCTTTATCTATCTGTCTATTATGATTTGTAATTATAATATGGAGTCCTGATATCTGCTCGGTCACGCGAAAATGGCGTACCATCGACAGTTAATAGTCCTAACATATTAATACATATTATATACACATTATAATGAACCTCTAAGCTAATTAAGTGAAATACATAATATTGTAAAAGTAACATAATTGTATGAATATTGTATACATATAATATTTATAGTAAATAGTGATTATTCAGTAATATTACATTTTAAACAAGTTGTATACATATTTGAATAAATGCATTAAAGTAAATTATTTAACTGTAATACAGTATGTACTTGGGCCATTGTAGTGAAATGCATAATTGTGTTGGCCTTATAATTGTAGTTACATTTTGTTAATGCAACTGTTACATAAGTGTCTTGGCCTTATAATTGTAGTTAAAGTTACATAAAAGTTACATCTTGTTAATGCAACTGTTAATTGGCAAAGTGTAACAAAATGCAATCGTTTGTCATTACATAATTGTTACATATCGTTTGTAGTTACATAATTGTAAAGTTACATAAAAGTTACATCTTGTTAATGCAACTGTTACATAAATGGTACATATTGTTTGTAGTTACATAATTGTAGTTAAAGTTACATAAAAGTTACATCTTGTTAATGCAACTGTTACATAAATGGTACATATTGTTTGTAGTTACATAATTGTAGCAAGTGTAACATAATGCAATCGTTTGTCGTTACATAATTGTTACATATCGTTTGTAGTTACATAATTGTAATAAGTGTAACATAATGCAATCGTTTGTCGTTACATAATTATAATATGGAGTTACATAATTGTTACATATCGTTTGTAGTTACAGAATTGTAATAATTGCAGTCCTGACATATGCTGCGGTCGATGATATGATGTGTCATGCCACTTGCTTGTGGAGACAACAATTTGCTTTTTTGTTTGTAGTTTATGTGGTATTTTGGCATATGTAGTAACACTTACACTTATTTTCATTTGTTTGTTATGTGATCTTACTCTATTTCTCTTTTTTCTTTCTTACTTTTTCTTTCTTTCTTTCTTTTTTTTTTTTTTTGTATATATTGATTTTCAATAGTTTGTTTTTCTTCGCTTGTGTACGCTTTTTCCATGTTGTTCATGGTTGCATAATTACTGGCTCATTTCCTTGGGATACTTTTTTAAAGTTCAGTTTATATTGCACAGATATTATTGAAAATGATACTATATAGTCCCATATTTTGTTATTTTATATAAAAAATATATATACATATATACAGTATTAACTATATACACTGATTTGTTGTTCACTTGTACCTATCGTGGGTAATATGTGTGTCAGCATTGTGTGGAAATCATTGTCTTCACGATTGTGTTGAAGATGTTCACTCTTGCTAACGTCATTTGTGTTAGCCATTTTTTTTTTCTGGTTTTCCTTGTAACTTAATTTATATGTTTCCACTAGGTAGCTTTAATTAATAAATGTTTAATACAGTTCTTTTAATCGCTCAATGAGTAACTGTGATGGTATATTTTCTTTATTACTTTGTAGATGTAATAATATATAGCTGTATGTATGAAACACGTATTTTATGTAGGTATAATTGGTAACACTCGTTGGCAGTAAAAAAAATGTTATAATAAATGAATGAATATATACAGTGTAGAATATTTATTGTTGGTGATTATTTAGTG